>NW_013676525.1:5044-9872 GCF_000517525.1 Limulus polyphemus
TTATTAATTGTTAATCCTCTTTTATATGTATAGATTACAAATACTAACAAGAAGATTAAAATTATTGAGCTGATGGAAAATTGTGGTTTGAAGTTTTTTTAGTAACATTTTAATATGTGAGTACAAATGGTTAGTTCAAAAATATCGTGTCCACCATTTTTAGGCATAGAAAATAGAAATGATCTTATTAGTATTTTGCAAGTAAACAAATGGTTAGTTCAAAAATATTGTGTCCTCCATTTTTAGGCATAGAAAATAGAAATGATCTTATTAGTATTTTGCAAGTAAACAAAATGGTTAGTTCAAAAATATCGTGTCCTCCATTTTTAGGCATAGAAAATAGAAATAATCTTATTAGTATTTTGCAAGTAAACTATGTAAATGGAATGACAGAATATTATCTATGGGAGATTTTGACATTTAAAGTGATTTTCACAAAAAATATTAATAATTGAAGAAATGACACTCTGAACATTGATTAAAAAATCTTAATAATACAGAATTTGATATCAAATTGAAATGTCGAGCACGAAACAAGAAATTTGAATAGCTTAACACTTTTACCAACAAATTCATTTCCATAAGAGATGTAATGATCTAATTACCTGACAAAACATCCATCATCATGATAACTGTGGTCTCCTTGTTGTTTTTGTGCGCCAGAGAGTGGAGCATGGTGGGTGACAACCCCAACGTTTTAGTCTTAGCTAGGTCACTGAGTGTCTTTCTTTATTGGTTTTCATAATCAGTTGTGAAACGAAAAGTTTGTTTCAGAATTTTGCGCAAAGCTACACGAGGCTATAGTTAAGGCATCTAGTGTATCAACGGCATCCGCCATCAACTCTTGGACTGTGGACTGCTCTTGACCACCAATCTTCTCGTGTCCCTGTAATACATGCGGAAGTCAGTGAACATTTGATGGTGGTACCTGTATTACGTGAAGAAGTTAATTCACATTTGATAAGTACCTACGATATATAAAAAATGATTTTACCCTTGATTGTGGTATTTGTAATACATAAAGAAGTTAGTAGACATTTAATGGTTGTAGTGCGTTTTGTGGCAACGGGTCTCGAACCATAATTCTTCGGATTCATAGTTCGAGCATCTTAACAGTAGGCCACACCCGGCCCAGAACAAAAGGAAGAGTCCGATGACCAGCTCTAATTTTTCCTAGTACAGTATTTCGAGTAACATACATTATGTAAGAGAGTTCAATCAGATTTCTTAACGAATGTTCTTGTATCCATAAAGATTTAAATGAAGAAGTTGTCAAAAAAAAGTTTGAATGATGCGTGTAATATCTTAATTCTAAGTTTGTTTTTACGACCAAATTTATTTGTTAGTGATGTTACTTTTGAACAATGTAATTTTACAAGATTATATTAACACTGTGAATATACCTCCCCACCCCATCACACCCCGATAACTTAACAACATAATTTGTTTTATACATTGGAATTAAATTTTACTAATACTTCTCTCTTATTTTTAAACCTATGATCCAAAGTTGAGAAGTTCTTGATTCTAAGTACGAATAACAAAGGTTGCCATATTTAGTATGTTTATTTCTTTTTCTCATTGGCCTTGTTACAAACACTAGTATTCGAAATTTAAAAAAGTAATTTAATTGTAACAGCGTCATTCACTTTTTTTATGCAGTTAAAAATACAGTTGTTAAATTAGTTTTTTGGCTCACTAACAGAGGGCGCGATGTACCAATGAACTGTTATGGATGTCCACCAGAATCATTGTTTCTTACTTCGTCGGTTAAATATAATCATACAAATACGCGCTCTGTATTAGCCAGTACTAAGTAACAGAATATTCATTAGTATTTCATATTCGTCCGGAACATATATTTATATGTGAAATTCAAAACTGCTTTGGGCACTAAGGTTTATATTATGCAGGATGTCAATTTTTAGATAAACAATATTAGATTCAGGAATTTATAGCCTCTAAAAACAAAATAATTACAAATTAAAATAAAGGTTATATAATTCAAAACAAAGCAAGAATAATTAGTTGAAACTTTGAAGACTTTAAATCTAGAAAAATATATATATATATGCTATTTATGTATAATTCACACTAGATGGCACGGCTCTCTCCATAACGCTATTATTTCGTAAACGATGATCTTCTGTCCAAAAAAGTCAAGTAAACAAGGCCATAAATATACGTATGATAATCATTAAATACACATTTGTTATGGCACTATGTTTAATCTAGTGAATTTGAATAAGACTAAATTTTATGGATTTTATTTCACCCTTCTAAATGCTATATTATTATACAACCTAACCCTCATACATACAGTCATCACAACGTTATCGCTACGTTTTACCACGTGACCAACTGTTTCGCGCCAAAAAGTGTTAGCTATTAATTTCATAAAAATACATCCGCTATAAGAAATAGAGACTCAAAACTAAAACCAAAAATATAACAAGGAGAGCTTATTTAGGATTATTTCTGGTGTTTGTTTTTATATTGAACGTTTATATGTGAATATTTTATAACAAAATTATATATATTCATACAGCATTTGGATTAATCATATGACGTAATATCACGATTTATTACAAGTAAAATACCGGCAGACAGCCTCTCTCAAGAAGAACGTGTTGTGTTTGCATTGTATTTAAAGCTACGTTATTAATTGAGGTGGCTGTGCAATATTAGGTTCAGATTCTGTTATATATTCTTGAAAGTTAAAGGCAGAGGTAAGATTCTCTTTAATTTTATTTAATTTTGTAATGTAGCAATAAAGTAGTCTAATTACTGTATATACTATCAGTATTTATAATGTTAATATTACATCATGAAATTCTGTCTGGACTCTCTATGACAGTGTAAAACAATATCTTAAAAATAAAAGTTAAATATCCATTGAGCGAGTAGGCATTGGTTTAAAAAAAGAAATGACGGGTCAAACGATAGGCCTAGTTAATAAATAGTCTTAGACATAACTACATAATTATAGTAAAAATCTAACCTGTTTAGTTACAGCAACACTTATATGGAGGCGTTTTTAAGCTTGATTATCAAGTTGATGAAATATATGTTTGTTTTCGAATCGGTTTCTGGGAAGATTTTGTTATTAAAACTAAACGAAATGACAAAAACATATAAATGTTTAAAGTTTAAAAATAAAAGAAATCTAGACTAAGTTCGAACTAGTAAACTAGCCTAAGTAATGCAGTAATGGTGGTATTGTTTTAAAGTTTATTATCCAGGTCCGTCCGCAGGGGTGCGCTTTAAACCCACCACCACCACCGAGTCACACCCCCGTTTTCTTGGATTGCACCCCCATCCTTAGTAACGTAAATTAATACATGTACACATTGTTAACAGCCGTTAAATACAGCTATTACTGACTCAAGAAGTTAACTTTGTAATAAGTAATATTACCGTAGTTTATAAGATTCATTTGTAAGGACGCGCATGATTGGTTGACTGTCACATAGTGATAGCGACGTCAAGGCAAAAATACACCTATTAAAATCTTCCGCTGAAAGTGTTTATGTCTGGACGCATTAGGTTAGCATACATAGAAAAAAAATCGCTGTTGACAGTCATGACAGTGAATGTAGTGATTTAGACTAATATTTTGACATGAGTTCATAAGTTATAAGCAAGCAGTTAGTTGAATGAAGTAGTCAGTGTGTGAACGATCGAATAATTTAATTCAGTAAGAGTAAGTGCGTTTGTAAAATGTAAGCTAATCATTTAATCAGTTAGCATTTTATCAGTCAAGAAACTGACTTTTCAACGTTATTAGTGTATTAGGCCTATAGTAGTTTCTGAGTCTATGTTGGGAAGTTTGTTTTTGAACTTAGGTCTATAACTTTCGTCAGAGTAAACGTAGTCTGTAGCAAACGTTATTCAAGAAATAAGTAAATTCATTATCGTTATATGGACCAGAATTTACGTTACTTTTCCAAATGATCTGAAGAAGAAGAAAAAATCGGCCCGACAATAGAATACGTTACAACACTGTTGTCAGAAGTAGGATTATTTGAGTGAAAATACAATAGAACTTTGATTAACCTTGAACTTCATTTGTTTAAGAAAAAAATTATAGAAAATTAAAAGAAGAACAATAAAAAACAGGCAAAAAAGTAGAATAAAAACACAGGAATTTTAAAAAGCTGCAATATTCACAAAATAAAAGTCATCAAATCAGATGAGTTTAATTAAATTTACTGTTTATTGAGTGCGATAGGAAACTGTAAAATAAAATGTTGATGACTCAAGTCCTTATTGAGTATTATATTTATGTAAATAAACAAATTGGCTAATTGACTACTTAATTATTCTTAATTGAAGTTGTGATATGCCTTAAATCAAAGCATTATTGTCTCCTATTAATGACAACAAAATATGTTTCCATTATTTAATTATCAGTTTATTTGAGTACAGAAGTTCGTTATGAGATCACTACACATTTTAAAGAGAACCTTAATGGTGGTTACACAGTGGTATTTAGTCAACATAAGTAAATCATTTGTTAAGTAGGAAATGTCCAGATTATCTTTAAAAACAATTTTTGGAGAAAGAGGGAGTGAAGATACGTTTCTTGCAGATAAAGAGTAACACCTTGATAGAATAGCGGTACTTAAAAACTTGTGAAACTAGCACACAATTGATTTGTTTTTTATACTTGTATAGGGGGCATGTACTAATTGATTAATGAGCTCATCAATTAATGTATTATCAAATACTACTAATTGTCCAGCTGTAGTTACAATAGCAATTTATTATAACTAGCAATATTATTAGTAAGTATAATTGACACCCCCTTCCAGTATAGTAATCTAAT
>NW_013676525.1:10748-16849 GCF_000517525.1 Limulus polyphemus
CCCAACTGTCCGTTTACCTGTTTATCAATCTATCTACCCAACTGTCCGTTTACCTGTTTATCTATCTATTTACCCAACTGTCCGTCTACCTGTTTATCTATCTATCTACCCAACTGTCCGTTTACCTGTTTATCTATCTATCTACCCAACTGTCCGTTTACCTGTTTATCTACCCAACTGTCCGTCTACCTGTTTATCTACCCAACTGTCCGTCTATCTGTTTATCTACGTATCAAAATGTATCTGCTTCCATACCTCTATACGGATATCGTTCCTATTCTAAGAGCATATCTTATACAATGTGAATGGGATTAATTTAAATAATTTCCAAACATTTCAGGATGTTGTACTTCAACAACAACCGGTACGTAGTTCCAAGTATTGCTAGTTTAAACCATTGATGCCTGTATATGCTGCCCAAACAAACACATTTGGCAACTCTCCAAAAATCTGAACCACGGTCAAGACTGGCAAACAGTACATTTTTTATGGGTGTTTTAAAACAAAACTTTGAAGCATAAGTTCTATAAAAGTATACAGTCATTCGTCCAAATGTGAAAATCATTGTAAGCCGTGAGAACAAATGGGAAGTTTTTCCTCTAACCATAACGATTTAGTATTAACTTCTCAGACGTTTCATGACTTCGACCTTTAATAACACTGCCCATTTATTACCAGGGACAGCAGAACCTTTAATAAGTAATCCCCCAACCTACCGTATTTGGTTTCAATATGGACACCAGCATCGGTCCAGCAATAATTTGTGACAATGATTCTAGGGTTAGCAATAATTCAGGGGAGTATTTCTATGGTGTAATTATTTACACCGAAACATCTAGAGTTCTAAGTTTCTTTTAACTTGTATATTTTTAATTTTTAAACTTTACAAATAAATGTTTGTGCAAGTAAAAAAACGTTGATATTCGTTTTATTATCTTATTTAACATCTTTGCACAAGAACTGTCGGTTTTTACGTATTAATAATGGTAATTCTAGGGTTAATAATGGACGCGAGCGGTAATTTGTGAGAGTAATTCTAGGGTTAATAATGGACGCGAGCGGTAATTTGTGAGAGTAATTCTACGGTTAATAATGGACGCGAGCGGTAATTTGTGAGATTAATTCTAGGGTTAATAATGGACGCCAGCTGTAATTGTGAGAGTAATTCTAGGGTTAATAATGGACGCGAGCGGTAATTTGTGAGAGTAATTCTATAAAGATATTTAAAACATTTTATTTATAGAATAAGAAAATATTTTTCGCAAAATTCAATTTATATGAACTAAAACATTTACTTTTGGAATACAGCTTTTTCATGAACACGAAATCTTGTTTTGAAAACAAAAAAAAAACATCAGTAGGTTTGGGAGTGCGCGATAAATTTTAAATTAAAAGAGGTTCACGGAATACTACAATTTAAGAACTTCTGCTTTCAGTTTCAGACGTTTGTTGCGAAACGTTAAGTAGGACTTAATGCCCTAGTTAAATGGGTGTTATTATAAAACTTTGATAACGAAATCTTGCGATTGTTGTTATATAAACTGTCATAACGAGAATAAACTAAGGCACTAATCTTGTTAACATCTTCAAAGTGTCGGGCCAGTGTTTGTTTTATAATGTTAATATTTGTCTGCGGAGTGGGGGCAGAACTGCACGCAAGTGACATTCGATGAGTCATATTTCGTCTGGTTACTTATCTGTCCTTGAAACAAACAAATTATGTTAACAAAGATTTATCCATATAGAGGCGTCATCTAGCGGTCATTGACTTCACTTATCAATAACAGCGTAGATATTCATCATAAATAATTTAATACTACATTTATTGATATAGTGCTCTTAAACAATGAAACTATTAAACCTAGAATTACCGCTCGCGTCCATTATAAACTCTAGAATTACTCTCACAAATTACCGCTCGCGTCCATTATTAACCCTGAAATTTCGGACATGACTAAAAACTTTAACGTTCCGCAACTAACACCTTTAACTTAATGTATTAACACTAAAAACTTAACTCGGATACTAACCCTTGTTCAACGTTCCGCAACTAACACCTTTAACTTAATGTATTAAAACTAAAAACTTAACTCGGTACTAACCCTTGTTCAACATTCCGCAACTAACACCTTTAACTTAATGTATTAAAACTAAAAACTTAACTCGGATACTAACCCTTGTTCAACGTTCCGCAACTAACACCTTTAACTTAATGTATTAAAACTAAAAACTTAACTCGGATACTAACCCTTGTTCAACATTCCGCAACTAACACCTTTAACTTAATGTATTAAAACTAAAAACTTAACTCGGATACTAACCCTTGTTCAAAGATCCGCAAATAACACCTTTAACTTAATGTATTAAAACTAAAAACTTAACCCGGATACTAACCCTTGTTCAACGTCTCGCAACTTTCAGCTTGTTATAATAAACCATACATTTTCAAGACGTGAAATATATCACGAAACGACTTATACAATTCAAGCCTTCGGCCTTACGTTAGTCTGTGCTATTGTTCTGTTTACAAGCTATGTAAAATCAATCTGTTACGTTTGTCTGTCATATTGTTCTGTTTACAAGCTATGTAAAATCAATCTCTGATGATGACAAAACCTTGTCGAAACGTTGTACATTTGCTGTTATATTAAAGTTTTTCTTCATTACCCATTCAAGCCGTCTCCAGCCATTATCAATCTCTGTTACGTTTGTCTGTCATATTGTTCTGTTTACAAGCTATGTAAAATCAATCTGTTACGTTTGTCTGTCATATTGTTCTGTTTAAAAGCTATGTAAAATCAATCTCTGTTACGTTTGTCTGTCATATTGTTCTGTTTAAAAGCTATGTAAAACACACCTCTGAGCTAAGTTCTTTCAGTAAAATATGTATAATCCTACTTTTCTTCACCGTTTCAAACAGAAAACTCTAGTACGGCTGTACTAATGTTCTTCGGGTTAAATATTTATAATGCTTAGTCATCTCACCTGCTTCTAGACATATTCCAGACATTTATCATATACAAAACAAATCGTGACCAAAACATGTTGACACAACCACAACAACATTAGTAGACTTTTAAACCAGATACATCTCGACACATAGAAACGTTAACACGTTCAGTACCTACATCTAGCCGCACAGAAACGTTGACACGTTTAGTACCTACACAAGAGTGCCCTAAAAATGCTGTTGTTAAAAAGTAGAAAAGTTGAAATAAGTTCTTGATAACCTTATCATTGAAGGCACAAACTAAGAACAACAGTAAGCCTTCATTATTGTTGCCCTGTTTTCCCCACCACATTTATTATTGTTGCCTAGTTTTTCTGTAACCTCTTTTCTTCACAGCCTTCATTATTGTTGCCCAGTTTTCTTCACAGCCTTCATTATTGTTGCCCAGTTTTCTACCACGGCCTTCATTATTGTTGCCCAGTTTTCTCCACAGCCTTCATTATTGATGCCCAGTTTTTTCACAGCCTTCATTATTGTTGCCCAGTTTTTTCACAGCCTTCATTATTGTTGCCCAGTTTTCTCCACAGCCTTCATTATTGTTGCCCAGTTTTTTCACGCCTTCATTATTGTTGCCCAGTTTTCTCCACAACATTTAATATTATTGCCTCATTTTCTCCATAGCCCTCATTATTGTTGCCCAGGTTTTTTCACAGCCTTCATTATTGTTGCCCAGTTTTCTCCACAGCCTTCATTATTGTTGCCCAGTTTTCTCCACAACCTTCATTATTGTTGCCAAGCATTATCCACAATTATGCTAAATGTACTAAAAACAAGAAAAGTTTTGTAAAGAGTTTTAGAGTTTAGGAATGATAATTGATACAGTGAGCTTTGGAACCAGATAGAAATTATTAATTCTTGTTCTGAATGATTTTCTTATCATTCTGTGATACTAGCACTTGTTCCACTGTATCACATTTCCAAGATAGCACGGATTCGTTTCATCTTCCAGACTGTCCAGTTTTCAGCGGAGTCTTGTCAGTTCATAATAATTTTCCAGTATTATCCAACCTTGACCTTATCTAATCTCCTTAAACACCTTCAATATTACAGCTTCTACCACACCTGGAAAACAGCTAGACGGAGCCCAAAAGTTTGTTATAAAAATACATACTCAAGAAGTACGTACAGTAATTTAATGTTAAAAAACTAGTCCTGCATAGTACACAAGATCAGGAGTTCTTTACAAGATAGGAGATAACATCTTTAATAGAAACATTAACTCATTTTCGATATTCATTGTTATTATTGGTAAAATTAACACTCATGTTAATCTTATTGTGATGACAATAGACAAGTAATTATTTCTTTATTGTCCTGACAGATCATTGATCTATTTTTTTTTGTACATACTTTTCCAATGAGAGCCACGTGGATTTGTCCCAGAGAGCCAGTTCGTGCCCTAAACGGACATACGTACATTTTTTAATTATTAAACTGTTTTCTTATTACTAGCAACTTTTTTTTTAACTTAATCTGTATTTATGGATTCCAAAACCTTTAACAATTATTACTTCAGTCGTGATCTCCCCGGAGGACAGTAGATGATCTTGTATGATAAATTGAAAGAGTCTTCTACTTTCATTTGACATTGAATTCTGAAGACAATAGGATAAGATGACACAAGTTTCAGATTTGAAAAAAAAATAGGTGAGACTCCAGTTAAGAAAGCTGTTTCTTTTCTAACAGGGTGATTGTGTTGTTGTAAACAATAGTGGAGGCTGGTGTTTGAGAGTAATAAATTGTTTCCTGAAAAATAAAGGTTGAGGTCTCATTTTTCTTGAGATTGGATATTTAGCAACAATCCGGAAGTATTAAATGGCCCCCCTTGTATCTGTACATTACAAGATTTTGACCTATCTTCGTGCAGTATTTCTCCAACGTTGGGATCATCTTGCTAGCTTTTTTTCTGAAACCTCTTCAAGAACTCTGCATATTTTTCTTAATAAAAACCAAAACCAAATCTGTAGACAAAATATCAGATCTTGTTTTATGTATACAGCCTATAAATAGATAGTGACTGTCTAATCCTAACATAATATCCAGATATAAAAATTGATAAAGGAAACTAAAATAACTGTATCATATAATATATATATACTAATTGTTTTTATCTAAGTCATCCATCTTGTCTATTGAGTGCAATAGTTATAAGAAGTATATGAGGGAACTTTGAAAGACAAGTGTCTTCAAAAATTCCTCTGTAAACAGGAGTGTACTTAAACGCATCCATGTTTTGAGCTTCATGACTTGAGTGAACCACAAAATAACAATATTATTTACATAGAGAACGGTGTGCTTTAACCACTACTTATCAGCTTGTCATATTAGCAGAGAAAGAATGATAATTTTATTGTTGAAAAGGTAATGTATGAAAAATAGTGAAATTATTATTGTTGCCCAGTTTTCTTCACACAAACTTCCAAGTCTTGGATCCTGGCAATGACTTCTTTTCAGTTTCTTGTTTGTACTGGTCTTATGTTATTTGTTAGTAAAAACATTAAAAATTTTATGACATTCAAAACAAGAGACCATATGATGTCCGGTTTCAAACTTTTTACCGGATGATAACTGTGGATTTACACTGATGCTGAAGAGGTGTGGGCTAATTACCACGGCTTTTATACGATCCAGATATCATGACGACACTGATATTAGACTACTATACTGGAAGGGGTGTGGTGCTTATTACCATGGCTTTTATATGATCCAGATATCATTACTACACTGATATTAGACTACTATACTGGAAGGGGGTGTGGGTTAATTACCATGGCTTTTATATGAACCAGATATCATTAGTACACTGATATTAGACTACTATACTGGAAGGGGGTGTGGGCTAATTACCACGGCTTTTATACGATCCTAATATCATTACGACACTGATATTAGACTACTATACTGGAAGGGGGTGTGGGCTAATTACCATGGCTTTTATACGATCCAGATATCATTAGGACACTGATATTAGACTACTATACTGGAAGGGGGTGTGGGCTAATTACCATGGCTTTTATATGATCCAGATATCATTAGGACACTGATATTAGACTACTATACTGGAAGGGGGTGTGGGCTAATTACCATGGCT
>NW_013676526.1:0-4425 GCF_000517525.1 Limulus polyphemus
TTCCAGAGGATGTAGAGACCAGTGTGTGTGTTTTTGTGGTGAATTTTGGTTTTAATCTGTGTGTCAGATCTAATAATTTTGTAGGTTAAGAAAGGATTTATTTGAACAAAACAACCCTACTCAAGAACGTCCAAACTCTCTGTTGGTTTCAGTAATTCATCTAGTCTACGAGAACAACGGTTTCTGGATTATTTGTACTATATGTCTGTGACTTGTTAGCGATTCAACAATAAAGAAACAGCAACACAGTCCACTTGTTGTAAAATGATATATTAAAACAAGTCAAAGGTATATACAAATTTTCATTACTCTGTTGGTTATCCCAGTTGCAACCAGATATTTAAAAAATTGTCTCTATTACGTTAAAGTCTACGCAGGCTGGTTCAATTACTTTAGAACATAAATTCACATGACTAATTACTCCTCTCTACCCTGTTATTTCAATATAATCTGTGATAATTACACTTTAGAAGTAACCACTATACGCTCTTTATGGCTAAACTCACAATCCCACAGTTTAGATCAATTTAACTATATCTACCAATCGAATTACATTTTGGACGCCAATTTATGCCCCTAGAACTCAATATCGATGACGAGGAACCCACTGTGAGACTAATAATGGCTGGAGACGGCTTGAATGGGTAATGAAGAAAAACTTTAATATAAGTTTAACATAACAACAAATATACAACGTTTCGACAAGGTTTTATCATGATCAGGTACAAGTAATTTACACTGACACGGATATATATATACAGTATTGAACAAAGAAGTCACATGACCGGAACTGTTGTGAAAGTTAGAAGAGGTATCTAGGCACCCCGGGGGTGTTGGTTTAGGAACATGAGAACCTTACGTCGGAGCTTTCTGCAATGTAAACTGCGCAACAGGGCTATTTTGAAGGTGCTCAGTCACCAAATAAAGCATGATTAGACTTAGCGAACTGTACAGTAGTGAAGTAATAAAGTAACTGGTGGGAACTAAAAGAAATTGAGAGAGAGAAAAAAAAGATGGCTAAGACTAGTGATAGCGAAAGTAGAAAGATAAAAAGATAATATTTTGAAGGGTAAATTGTAATTAAAAGGATCCTACCCATACATATGTCTATAAAAGAATATTAAATAATTTAAAACTTAAATTTCTGTAAAAATATATTTGCAATTAAAAGCAATACAACGTTAAAATATTACAAAATATATAGTTTTTTTAATAAAGGGACTTGCTTTATAAATACTTGATACATGTTTCGATGTCTGTACGACTGTCACGCTCGCGGCTGTCGTATTATTTAAAAGTAACCATAGTGTTTTGTTTTTACTGTGATATTGTATGTATATAGGAAAATGTATATAACTGATGAAGGTTTTAATTCCTGGAAATATGTGCAAAAGTTTTAAAATCTCACGAGAATATCAGTTTACATATGGAATACCTTATGAAATGGAAGGATATAAAAATGTCGGCTGAAAGCGACTTCCACAGTAGAATCTCAACATCACAGTCCAGAACACTAATCACTTGGCTTCACTCGGCTGAAAATTGGAGAATTGTTCGTTTGTTTGTAATTAAGCAATAAGCTGCACAATGGGCTGTTTGTGCTCTACCCACAACGGTATCATTCTAAGTCCGCAGACATTCCGCTGTGCCACTGTGGGGCAAATTGAAGGAATATGCAATAGATATAATATAGCTTAATCCGAAGTTGAGTCATTAGCGAGTGAGCTAGCATCGTACATGTTGTTTTAATTATTTTTGATAGTTTGTATATATAAATCTAGTTAGCAACTAAGTGCAGAGATCAACTATAAGAAATCATATTGCTAGTTATTATGTCAATGACATAATTCAAACTCTTTTCAATATCTAAAATATATTTTCGAAGGTGCTATGACAAGCGATAATGAAGTGTTTAAGCTTCACAGAAAAAGTGTGTCAAACAGAAAAAGCGCCTTCCTGATTATAAATTGGAGGATGAGTCAATCACCGCTGCATAATTATTTTCCGAGCTCTTTTTACGTTGTAGTTGACTTTAATAGTTTTGAAGACAGATTTCAGTTGCTCCATAATTACATGTCAATAACGTATTTACGAGTGATGTTAAAATTATTGAAAATATAGAACAGAAAAATCTAGTAAAATCGTGTATAGATTCAGTTTTATTTATAAAACTGGTTTGTTAGTAGTATATTCAAATTTGTGCATTGTTGTTAGGGTGACTTTTACATTTTCAGAGACTGTTGGATTTTCTGAGAGGATGTTTTCCAAGACCGTGTATCGTGATGGATGTTGTAAAAAGACTGAATTTGAAGACAAACTGATATAAAAAATACAAGGATTTTTTTACGATTAAATATTTTCCGTTTATATTAAACCGGCCTTGAATGGGAGTAGAAAGTAAGACCAAACGCAATGAAAGAAAATTTGATCAAACTCGACAACAAGTTATGCTGAGCATAAAATGAAACAAATAGAATTAGGTAAATTTAATTAAATAGAGGTATTTTAAACCTTTTGGGGATTAGGCATATTCAATGGAACAGCGTTTTATTAACCCCCAAAAAAAACTATGTTGAACAAAAAATCAAACAAACAGGATTAGATAAATACATTGAAGCTAAATCTTGTCAGACTCATTTATAAAGTAGTTTAATACACACGTTAAATGTGGACGATAATTCAAAAATATTCACTTGGGAAAATGGTAATTAATGCCTTCCTGCTGTAACCAATACTTTGATACCTCATGGGTTCTCTCTTTTATAAACTATTCAACCATACTCATATTTCATGACAAAAGAACAATAACTTGATAATTAAGTATCAGGTTATTGCTCACAGAATAATTTTACACGCTGTATATTACATGTGTTTGCAAACTGTATTATTTTAATTACACTAATTTATTATTTCGGTTTATTTTAGTAAGAATATTATTTCTGTTTTTAAGACAGTGTATTCTGTTTAACGTAGCAGTTGATCGTGCGGTTTATTTCAATTATCTATGCTCTTATCTGATAATTTTTGTGTACGGTTTTTAAACGTGAATACTTCTGTTAAAGTTTTTTCTTGTACTGTACAAACTATGTGTTTCTTCTGAAATTTTCAGAATTTCGAAGATCTAGGTGTTTGTTGTTGAATGTAGTCTTCTTCCCTACTGCCATCTTTCTGCCATTTTCAATTCCTGGTTTTCTTTATATTCAACAGCACAAGGCTCGAGTTCTGCAGTAGAGAACAACACAAACAACAACGTATCTACGACTTTAATCCCTCCCACCAGGTGGAACACCTTCCTCTACTGCTGCATACTTAGCCGTTTGTTGTTATTATAATTATCACATGTTAAATTTATCTACAGATTATATACTCACATACAGTAATAGTTTATTGAAAAAGGAACTTTAAAACTAGAAACAAAAATATTGCTGAACCACAGAGATTTAAAGCTTGAAAACAAAATAAAACACAATCTACATAACAAATCTGTCACAATCACTGAAAGATTAGTAGCAAGAACAAAGTAGCGCAACCTACTATTTAACAATAATAATACAATAGCGTTACGTACTTAATCAACAGTAAGTGAACGTTCATCATTGTTCCCAGGTTTACTGATGACGAAAATATATATTAGCATTTGCGACAAAATTCACATACAAGATACTTCTAGCACACTTAGCAGGTCAGTATGAATATCATATTCTATACATAAACATTGTTTTGTTTACATCGATATTTTGTTTTACTATCAATCATCATTAAGTATTAAGTTAGCCGTAATAGATTAAGTAAACAGTATCTAGGTTCTCGCTTAATCAGAGTGAAAAGGTTTTACACAAGGCTTCGTATCGTCTTCCTAAAACGACTTCTTACAGAATCGTTTCACTAAAGCTTAAAAGTCTTTGAGAAATTACTATTTAGATATAGGATACTTCCATTAAATATTTTGATCTTACAAACTTGGTAGATTGTTCAAGGCGGTACCCGTCTCACAGTGTCAAGTGCTCTAAAACTTGCAGAATTATCTCATACATGCAGATTATAGTCCATTAAATAATTAAACCACAACGAAAAGAAATTCAAACCTGTAACTCGATGAGCAAAAGTGTAGGGAAACAAGAAAAAAGTGTTTTAATAATGAGAAAAGACTTTATCAAGGATGTTCTAAATTCCCTATGATTTCGAAAAATTACCAGGTTTCCGGTATATTATTTCCTCTCGAGAAGCTCGAATTTTTATAGTTTTATTTTTCAAACAATATCTCCTGGTTGAAACTAAATATTTATGAAAAGACGATACCCGTTTCGATTATTTTTCTTTTTCAAAACATGCTATTTCTTTTTTGTTATTCCCTCGGATGTTAAAAGTCTTTATGATTTAATTCAACTTAGATTAAACCTTGATGACTTTTTCTAAAGAAAACTC
>NW_013676526.1:5425-10609 GCF_000517525.1 Limulus polyphemus
TATAATTATTATCCATTATTGTAATATGATTCTAAACAGGTGTTTATTTTTATACCTCTCTAGCAGGAATCGTCATGTCCTTCTTTACTCTATGATATTTTAAGTACTATAATTATATATACTTGATTCATGCTACCTTGTCGAAATTGGTCCATGCCTACTACTGACGGGTAAATAAAATAAATATATATTTTTATTTATTCCAATAAAATTTCACAATCGTGAAAATTTAGAGGATGTTGTGCTAAATACCTTGCAAGTATTGAATATAAACATCAAAAACTGTAGAGGTCAAACACATGATAATGTATCAAATATGGTTGGGAAATATTCGGATTAGAAAACAAGTAGCATCAGCTTATTCTATACCTAGTGCTAGCTATTCGCTAGATCTTGTCGACAATATTTTCTTCAATTTCATGCAAAGTGCTTTGTATTTTTCTCTGCTTCTACAAAAAGACGAAAAATTCTTACGGATTTCCAAGGGAATAATATAACACTAAGAAAAGTATGCGAGAGCACTTGGTCTACCGGAGCAAGCGCTGTTTATGCCCTCTAACATAATCTTTTTACAATATCATAGAAGCTCTTTCGAAAATTGGTGAAACTTCTGCACAAACATGACACTGAAGAAAGATACACGAAACCAGGAGAAAACAACATTAACTTATTAAGATTAACTAAATCACGTGAGAATTTTCCCTTTCACACGAATGCTCGACAAAGTACTGAACCAAGACTGTTTTTGTTTTTAGCACTGCATATCAACAGATTAATATATTAAAATCATGACATTGAGAATATAACCTTGAACGACCAGCACTCTTTACACTACAAATGGCTCAAAATTAAAATTTAAGAATGATGACATTGAAATACACGGTTCTACTCCGGGGAAGAAAAACCATCGTGTTGCACTATTTTTAACTAAACAAGAGCTGCAAAACAACAACACTTAAAGAAAGATATAGAAAAAACAGATTTAATAAATAATCATACCGATTGCAAACAAATAAATTAATTTTACTTTTTTCTCTACTATTTTAGAATCAATAAATTCTAATGTTTCTTCCAATAAATAATATTTTAGAAACAAACAAGTATCATTGCACATAAAAGCAAATCGTTTTATCAGTAAAGTATCACCCAGTTAAATGAATTAGAAAGGATATTATTGAGAGGAGGATGACCAATATTCTGATTTGGAGTTTGAATGTTATCATTAGAACCCAGTTATTTTGCAGTAAATCTAGAGTTATTAATGTGTTGTGCAGGTAGTTCATAATGATAAATTTCAAGAAAATTTTGAACTTCAGTTAAATTATTAAGAAAAATTAAATACTAAATATTATTAGATGTACTTCCGCAGGTTCCCCGAAAGTGTTCTGTTTAAAGAGTAAATAAAACAAAATTTAGTGTTATAAATATTTTTACTTCTTGGTTTTATAGTTCGTATGTAATGCTGTGTTGTAACCTACAGAGTATATAATTCGTCTCGTGATTCATGGCATGAGCACGTTTTACTATTGTCGCGACAATACTAATTCCAGCTTTGAGCATTCCTTCGGTGAAGTAATTTTAATATCTACTGACTGATTGATAGACAACATAGTATTGTATATTGGTGGTTGAAACAAGTGACCCTTCCAGGCAGCTTTCTGACCCGTTTCTGTGAAATATAGATACATTTTCATGGAAAATAAGTATATATCACCAATGTAGTTAAATAGTTAGATCACAGAGGATGCCAACGCTTTCTTGAAATACCTAATTATTTCAAAATGATAAAATTATTTCAAGTATGAAAGCTAAAACTTTTCGGAAAATAAATAAATATATATATATTGTTGTAATATCTTTTATGTTCTTGTATGTAATTGAAGTTGTAATAAAAAGAATTTGAATATTAAATTAAAATCGTTTATAATAGGATGTTTTCACAGTAAAACGAACCTAGATATTATGGAAACTTTTTTTCTTATGATAACGGCATCAATATATAGATTTGTACTTTTAATATTCCGATATCACCCTTTACCCAATACACAATATATTATATGAGGATTTTGCTTATATTTCAGAGTTGATTATGGACAGCAGCTTTGTATGTTACACAGAATACCAATATGATTATCAGTACAATTTGGGCACACTATACGAGATCAATATATAGGATGAGTAAAAACCCTAAAACCCGAGCGCTTTCGAAAGGTGGACCTTTCTTCGACAGGTGCAAACTGTGAATGTGGATTTTGGGACACTATACGAGATCAGGAAAGTGTATGAGCATAACAAATGTCCAAAAATTCTTTTAGTCAGTTGGTAAGGAAATCAGTAAAAGCATTAATTTTTAACTTAAGCTAGTGGTTTAATTTTAGTACTTTCTTCATGACTTTATTGTTTAGAACTAATGTTTGGAAAACATTTAAAGTTTTATTCTAATATAAAACCTACTAAACACTGTTGAAGTTCGATTCACTTTTATCTAATTTTGTATTAGTTTTTATTCTGAATTCATTAGAAATTTTAGAATATTACTTCATTATGAAATACAGTTTCTCAAAAGTTTAACATTATCGCATTTATAAGCTCTTTTTGGGTCGGCAGTGTGTTTTCCATCTATTGCTCACGTGGGATATAACTACTACAGCGTCATATTCGTGCTAATATTATAAATCGGTTTATATGGATTTACATTTTAATAAAAACTTTTTAAAGCACGTTTGTAAAACACTTACATTTTCGGAATATAGTTTGGACATAAATTTTAAAATCAACTTAAAGAAACTGTGGGTAGATCTTTTGACCATATTATTTGTTGAATTTTTTACTTGTTTAATTTAAAATTGTAAATTGTTTTATAAGATATGAATGCAAACAGTATTTTAAACTTTTAAGACTGTGAAATCTTCCTAGTAATGTTATTTAAAATAGAATTTTTGCTATTTCTTTATCATGAATTACGGTAGAGGTTCACCATAAGGATCTCCCCTTTGTTATTCTTTAATATTGTTCTGCTAATTTTTGCTTTAAGTATTGTAGTACAATCTAAGCACTATTACAAAGTAAATCATTGCACATTGTGTAAGGTAATTTTTAAGGTTATTTGACTAAGTAGTAAATAACAGCGACTATATAATCGTTGATATTAAATCGCGTCAATGTAGTTTGAAGCTTATATGGAGCCTCATAATGTATTTCGTCCATACATATATAGATGCATGCAGGCTACGGATGTAATTTAATTCTTATATGGCAGACATCCCACATGTAGCGTAGTCATTATTAACTTAATGATGCAACTGTATTGATGTCGCGTATCATTGTTTATGTATGGAGATCCTGCCTTTTCGGACACGACGCTGCTGACAGGATCACAGATTTTTTTAGCAATGCAAGATCGATTTTCCCCAATGCTACTCAAAACTGTAAAACATCATATAAACATCTAAACTGTCTCTCACAACATAAATCTTTAAGCCAGAATTTAAAAGATATCACCAACTTCAATTTCTTGCATCGGATTAGCAATCACGATTATGGCTGATAATAATTGTTGAATTATAGCCAACACTGCGTGCCTGCGAATTGTATGGATACTATAGATAGAGTGGCTATCCTTGAAGCTGATTATAAGGAGTGGCAAGAATCGTGCAAGCCGGAGATGGTGAAAATTGTTGGCAATGATTATAAGTTATGAACCTGTAAGTAGACAAGCGACATTCTTAAAACAATGATTAGATAGGGTAAGTCGCAACTAACAAATAAGAAATGCGACATTTTTCTAACATCTTGTTCGGAAATGGTTAGTAGGACACTAAATATTAACTTGTAAAAATACATGTAAAAGGGTAAAAATTATCAATAGAAAACATTAGTGTATAACCATTAGAATATTATATTATTGTTAATAGTGTAGTTACTGCTATTGTGTTATTACTCTTAATCATGTAATTACCGCTACTGTTAAAAGTGTACATAGTCCCACACCTTGTGAAATAAAATTTCCCGACTTTTTGAAGATCGTTCTTTTCGTGAAGAATATATTTAATTCCTTGAATATTTCATCTATTCTTGTATTGTATGTCACTGAACTATTGTCTGAAAAACGTTATTATTGTATTGTTTAATAAAGAGAAAAACCCAAATTTAGAAAATAACCGTTTGTTTAAATCTTATTTTGTTAAGTTTCGATATCATAAGTCATGTCGATCTTGAATTACTGATATTTCATCAGAACATACACACGAAAATCATGTTATCCATGTTTATGATGGTGTATATCTATTAACCCTTTTAATTTGATTGAAATGAAACAATGTTATTACAGCATAAACAACACTAGAGATTTCAACACTGTTGACGATAACGCTTCGGTATTAATACACCGAAGGAACATATTTATTGCTGTAAAATGTAATTTTCTTTAACAAATGTGCTCCTCTTACGTCAAGTATTTATTAAAAAAATATTTTCTGAAGTACACAAATATGTATAAGTATGTCGATTGCTAAATAACTGCTCACGTCAGCAAAATGATTCACATTTATTGTGTTGTTTTTGCATGTGCTTTGAAACTGTCCTTAACAAGCTCATCTGCATCAAACGTACAGAAATCTTTGAATTATCTTGATTTTATAGTTCTGGATAGACCAATTACCGAAAATATTTTCAGGTATACTTAAGTTTTATTCGTTCACGAAATCGTCAGATTATCACTACAAATAACTAGTTTTAATTTTAATTATACATATAGGACACTTCATACACAGAATCACAACTAATGATGATACAGCCATAACATTTATTGTTGCATTATAATCCTACTCCATCAAAACGTACATCCGGACTCCGTACGGTAAGTAGCATAGACACAAATGTTAGTCTACACAAACATGTTCGTCACTAAAAGTGGTATTGCATTACGTACTGTATTACACTACTTAAGTGTCAAGTATTTCATTTTCATCTTACATAATGTTGCTTATTACAGTAAATATAAACTAATATTAAGCAAACCTTTTACTAAAAGCACTCACATTACATATATTCTAGTATGGCCACTATATTTAGACAAAATGACAAACACTAGCACATTGGCCTAAACAATATCAAAACTATCAATCCAATTCAGTCAAGATGTACATGCTCATCTTAACATTCAGTCTTTATTATTTCATCTCC
>NW_013676526.1:11118-16559 GCF_000517525.1 Limulus polyphemus
TGAATATGATATCGTTGCAGTGTCTTGTTTAATGCTTCAAAAACTTGTTTTGTTTGTTTGTTTGAAGTTAAGCACAAAGCTACACAATGGGCTATCTGTGCTCTGCCCACCAAGGGTATTTAGACCCGGTTTCTAGCGTTGTAAGTCCGCAGATATGTCTTGAAAAACAGTAAATTTTCCTAAATATTTATCAAATATATAATTCATTATCAGAAAGCATGATGTCATCATAAATTTTAGATTATTAGGTAAACCTGATGCTTCATACAGACTTAATTTAACTGTCAGTAGTAATATCTGTCTCTTTAAGATATCGCTTGTCGATGACCCTTTCTAAAAATTTACTCAAAATTGCCAAATCGGCGATGTTTTTTCTACAGATTTTGCGCCTTTTGGATATTTCTAGTGTCTTGTGACAAATCTAGTGACTTTCACTGCCGACAACAGTTATATTTAGAAAATCAACTCGCAAGCAGCTCAATAGTATTAACACAATATATTGTTAATTTGTGGATATAGAAGTTATACAAGCTATCATTTCAGGAATATCTTCTCATTTTAAAGATAATATCGAATCCTGTTTTGGTTTGAATTATAAAGAAAAGTTTTTCTCGTTTTAATTCCATACAGATTTGGTTTAGTGACATTCCTGGTGCCTTTAGAATGTCTAAATATCGACATATAGCAGCATTTCGTGGCTACTGTGGAGTTATAAAGACTTAGTGTTCTCCATCATGACTTCGTGTGCTGTAGGCAGTTCTTAGTTGCTGTGTATATTTTGTTTTATAGCGGATAAAAACAAAATTAGTGATAAAATATTTCATATAGTTATTGATGTCACTTTTGATATTATTAGAATAATATATAGACATGTGAATTAAAAACAATGACCTTTGTAGACTTATATCATTTTTGAGCTGCAAGACTTTACTGAAAGAATCAAACTATTTCCCTTCCTTTTGCTATCTTTCAAAATTCTCCTACACAAACGGGTGAATGACAGATTACATCCAAGGTATTTCTTGTTCCTTCTACGACTACTGACAATTGGATAAATTGATTGATCTACCAAGTTTGTAAGATTAAAATAACTTATTTAATGGAGGCAGCCTATCTCTTAATAGAGATTTCTTAAAGGCTTTGGTAAAATTAACCCGCAAGATGCAGATTTAGAAAGACGATAGAAGCCTTCTCTAAAGCCTTTCACTCTGCTAATGCAAGAACCTAGCTACTGTTTACTTGATCTATTACGGCTAACTTCATACTCCATGACATTTACCTGTAAACCAAAACATCGATGTAGACAAAACAATGTTTATGCATAGAATATGTATACTGAAGATCTAAGTGGGCCATAAGTAATCTGTATGTGATATTTGTAGCGAATGCTAATTTTTTAATTCGTCATCTATATCCTACAAGTATCACTGAATCACATGAAATTCATTAAGATTTCAAAGTCTGTAAAACGAAATTATTTGATGTTTCCCGAGCCGAAAACTTAAAATTCATTGACTTCCCAGGTTTCCCTGATACGTGAGGACAGTGAGTGTAGGTTCAGCTATTATTAATATAGTACGTAATGATATCATGTATTCGCTGCTAATCTTAGTGTGACTATGACAGACTTGTTATGTAGATTATGCTTCCTTTTGTTTTCAAATATTAAATCTTTGTATTCCAAGAAGATTACTATTTTTAGTTTAATGTATCTTTTTCATTAAATTATTATTGTACATGAGTATTTAATCTACATATAGATTTAACATGTGATAATTGTAACAATAACAAACAGGCAAGTATGCAGCAGTAAAGGAAGGTGTTCCACCTGGTGGGAAGCATTAATGTCGCTGATCATTTGTTGTTAGTGTTGTTTTCTGCTGCAGAACTCGAGCCATGGGCTGTTGAATATAAAGAATATAAAGTACTCTTGTTTATTAGTATTGCTCTCTCCAACACATAGGACAATTTAAAACATATATTATTAAAGCAACGTTGGGTAAATAATTAGATTTGAAAGAAGGTTGGCTGAGAAAACAACAACCTAGCAGTTTTTCTATTTAACATCTCCAGAAGTTTACTACAAACCTGGGGAAACAATCGGGGTAGTTCAGAAACAGGTGTTTCTCGTAGTCCTTTATGTGGTAACAGAGTAAAGTTGTACTTAGAAGATTGTGATGTTGGAAGATGTTGAACTTGCCTGATGCATGACTGAATTTAGTTGCAAAGGTCGAGCCAGAGGAAGGACGGAAGGTGTGAATGATCGAATATTTTATTATCTCATGTAGTGTAAAACAACTGCCCTTATGAGACTTACGTTCCTTCAGAAAGATGGGATCTCTAAACTCTCAGCCCGGAAAATTTGATGAGGGGAATAACGGGGGCACCTCTAGAAAACCATTTTAACTGGTCAGGACTTGAATTTTATCTTTGGCCAGTGCCCGATGACATCAGAATGGAACTACAGGGGCACTCATACCTTCGCCACATAGCGTTGATCATATTCGGCTCTTTAGAAAATACAATATTTCTATATTTGTTTCGTTGTCAACGGACATGGACTATTTTACGGTGAACTAGAGGGAATAACATTCTACATATTTCCACCAGGTTTCATTAAAATCCGATCATTTTTGTTGACTGAGTTAAAGTGTAAAAATAGTGGTAAGAGATAGGGACGTTTGAAATTTTTGTAACATTGCTGTGATTTTAACCCTCCAAAAAATAAACTCTTCTAAGTTGTGTCATAGTTCTAAAGTATAGCAGTTTTCGTCCAAATTTATTCTGTCGTTTTCGAGATACTTTGCTTTCAAACACAAAGGGTTTAAAACATAAAATCCCTAAACCTTCGATGGTGGAGGTAACTAAAGAAGTGTGATAAGAATATGAAGATCATAATCTGTTACTTTGAACGTCATCAGTAGCAAGAATGTAGCGCATTATCTTTGCACTTTTTAAACAAAAATTAGAAAGCACCGGTGGGAGTCGAACCCACGATCTCCTGTTTACTAGACAGGCGCTTTAACCAACTAAGCCACAGCGCCCTGTTTTATAACAAAGATGGCACTTTGAACTATCTTCTTCGTCCATCGCAGGGAATCAAACTCTGGATGTTAGCTCTATATGCCTGCAAACTTACCATTCCCTCACCGGTTTTAGAATTTCCGATGGGTAAAGTTTGACGAAGAATAGCGAGAGGTAAGAAGAGACTCACTGGACTCTAGGAACCGACAAATGGTTTGAAGACAGTTAGCTTTAATTAAGAAATCTGTTGCAGACAGTGAGGAATAGAGAACAATCGAGAACTATATTCGACTCCTCTTGGTGAACACAAGGAATAGCCCGAGATGGCATTGATATAAAATATAATTACAAATATCATATTCTAATTAATCATGACGCTTAAGTTTACTTATGTGGTTCATTTATTCAGATTAGTGATAAATGCTGATATTTCTTTGTTCTAAACCAATGAGAAGTGACAGTCATATCTAATATATTTTAACAATCCACTAATCTTAAGCTACGTTAAAGGCATTTAGCTGAATATAAGTTTACCTATAACTGGAAAGACTACAAGCTATTGACCATAAGTAAGTTGTCGGTTCCTATGCTACCACCATTTTGCTGAAGGTGTTGGCACGTAAAGCTTACAAGAAAATATTAAGTATGTTAAAGCCCAAATTTCCAGTTTTTTCCTAAAATAATGCAACTTTTACTAATACAAAGTATAGATATATAGCACAGTCAAGGTGTCAGAACATACGTCATGAACATGTCCAATGGTGAACAGTAACACTTGGAGAGGCAGGCAACTGTCAGTTTTAAGAAACCGCCTTGTGTAATGTATAATATACATGAATTGGACGTAATACGTTTCGATAATATTTTTAACATTATAACTTTTCAAACTTATTGCTGTGATATCTGGGTATGCGATAAAGAATATCATAGTTATAGATTTTCTATCATTTTTAAATAGTATTATTTTTATTTTACACATTTACTATTATCATTGTTAAAGGAATGTAAACTATATATATATAGTAATTAACAATGGAATAGACATAACAGGAATGAACTATGTATACGTTGCTGACGCCCATACAAAACAAGGGAAATAGATTATACATATACATACTCTAGCTGACAGAGAAACAATCAAAGAAAGGAGACTGAGCTATATTCCGTAACTGAAACTCAAACAGATATACACGGAGAGTAAATCAAGTAAGGACTGCTAACTTTGAAACAGACACAGAAGTAGAATAAATTATATACGCTAACTGATACTAAGCAGATACACACGGAGTGTGTATAGTGGTTCTGAAATAGAGAATCAAATGAATAAAACATCCACAAGAGGTAGAACTGAATCATAGGGTTGAATATTTTATATTAAAACGATTTTGAATACACAATCAACAAGCGATGTGATACCGACAGCCGAAAGAGGGTCGCGATGGAACTGAATATGTTTTAACTACATTTTGACATTTTTTGATATTATATAAACAGAGTGTTGCTACCCAAAATTGATCTGTATTTTGAAAGAAAAGTATGTAATAGTCCAACTGAGAGCAAATATCAATACACTCAGACCACTGTACGTAATGGCATTGGAAATTATATGGATGATTTTGGACACCTAGTCTGATACTACAAAAATATATAAGTGCGGAGTCACCCGACTTTATTCGTATGGTTTTAGTAATTTTTGATTTTTATTCTCTAGTTTAATTATTCGTTTAATTCTCTAGTTACTTTAGCAATCAGACGTTGAACTGATAAATCGTAGAAACAACTTGTGTATATGCGAGTTAAGTCAGCTTCCCACAAAGAGATTGTTCTTGTTTATATAGCAAACAAATGTTTGAGACTTGTGTACTGTTTTTATCACTGGCCTTTCCTTCTTCAATTCTAATCAGTTACAAAATGGTGTACGACTTGTTGCAGGTCTCTTTCTCGAGTGTCTATTGAAATGGATGCTGGATGTATGACATACACGACTGTTTCTATTTAAGGTTAAGGCGAGAGTTATGATTATGATAGTTATATAATGCGAGTGTTAGATTTAGTTATTTTTAGAAGTGATAGTTTATCACATACTTGTTTAGATAACTGTTTATGAATCAAACGTTGTGTTGTTCATTGGTTGTGAATAGGTGATTGTTATATCATTCTAAGATTTTCTTTTTCTTTTAATTGAAGATTATTGCATCAAAATATCTAGCAGTGTGTGGAACGTTCTATGGGTATAATAATGGCTGGAGACGGCTTGAATGGGTAATGAAGAAAAACTTTAATATAAGTTTAACATAACAACAAATATACAACGTTTGGACAAGGTTTTGTCATCATAATTTGCAATATTGCATTCAACCTCTACATTAATGACCCCAACAAGTTAATGCACATCCCCAGCACACTTTTTGCTTCTC
>NW_013676527.1:0-3282 GCF_000517525.1 Limulus polyphemus
TGTCTGGGACTTGTTGATAAATTTCGACAGTAAACACTTAACACACAATCCACTTGTTTTAAAATAAAACAATTTAAATGTATCTACAAAAGTTCACGACACTGTTGTATCCAGAGATTTACATAATTGACCACAGGTTGGTTGAGTTACTTTAGAACATAAATTGAGGTGATGAATTATTCTTCCTGCTCTGCTATAACAATACAGTCTGTAATAATTTAACCTTAAAAATTGCATCTACATTTCACACATTACTAGATGTTATGTAGCAATAATACTCAATTAAAAGAATGAAAAGTTCTAGTAACATGATGCACTAGTAATACAACAACTGAAGTACAGAATATGTGATTTGTACACAGTTACACAAACAGACCTGTAATAAACTAACTGTTCTAAGAATGACTAAATTTAACATTTGCACTATACTTAAATTTAAACAGTCGTGTATACCTAATAACAAGTCCTTTACAAGAAAACTATTTATACAATTTTTTTAATACTATATACAAAGATGTCTTCAATTTATGCACAAAGTTTACTCGTACAGTCCGTAGCAACAGTTGCAGTTCCCTTGATGACTTCATTTTGGAAGTAGTAGTTCTGGAGGCACAATGCCCACCTCATGGTCATCACACTGTTGATTTTATACCTCTGAATGTATTCAAGTGGCTAATAGTCTGCCTGGTTGATGAACTCCTTCCCATAGAAGAAGTTCTGTATGGCAAATATGGTGGCCAAACACTTGTTAAGTCACTGAGTAGCATTTTTCTCTACTCAACAAATTTTTACTGAAGAAAAGGGAAACAGTACCTTTACATATTCTTGAGAAGTACTCCTTTAATTACAACATCTGATCTATGGATAATGGCGTGTTGAAGTCTGGCATTCTAAGGATTGGTGAACTTCCCAACATGTTCATCAACTTTTGGAATGCCACTTGTTGTGGTTGTTCCCACATGACATTGTTGGGTTGGCATTTTTTGGTCAGGTTTGTCAATGGTGCATCAACTTTACATTGAGCTTCCTGTAGTATCTCACTAACCTTAGGAAAGATCGGACTTGTTGCTGAAGCAATTGAATATTTTTTGAAGAAAGTTTGCAATTGCTTCAGGACATTTTTTAGTTAGAAAGAGTATTAAGAATAAAGTAATAAAAATTTTTCGAGTTTAAGTGAACATGTACATAGAGAAAGGGCATAAGTGGAAACGCCTGTATTGTAAAATGAGGCCAAGGACTATAAAGTTCACGTAGCTAGGTCAGTGACATAGAAAGTTATGTTAAACTATCATGGGATTGACGTAGCACAACTTCCCATAACTTTCTCGGTATAACTGTTTGCCAGGTCATCTCTTTCCCATCTCTGGAGAAGAATACCATCTTCAAGCTTCAACTGGTCCCATTGTGCCCAATAGTTCTTTGTCACAGGGCTTAAGCTAGACACCTTCTCCCAAGCAAGGTGCAAAACACTTGCTTTTAGAAAGTCAATTATTGGCTTCAAATCTTGATCTTTCTTCTGCTCTGCTTTAATATCTATACCAGATCCCACTTCTGACACCAATTTGTTACGTCTCTGCTCTTTTGATAATTTCCAGTAGAAATTGTTCCCGAGAAACTTCAGCGATACTAGTCCTTTGTTAAATAAAACTACTTTATTCTTTCTCAGTACAACATTCCAATACACTTAATTTCCACAGTTACTAAAACACATGCTATAATTCTCAATGAACGATACACGAACATTACTTACTACTGTGCTTGACTCAATTGTTCATCTATATCTTCAATTTCTCTGTCCGCTATTCAATTCTGATTAATTGTCTCGCTTTATCTGCCACACTTATATACAGGAATACAGGGTGTCTAGCAAATACTGGATTATTCGTGATGTTCCCCGATTTTTCTAGAACTCATTATGTGTTACCAGGGTCACGTGACTTCCGCTGTCGTAACAGTTCTTTGCCACAGGGCTTAAACTAGACACCTTCTCCCAAGCAGGGCGCAAAATACTTGCTTTTAAAAAAAAACAATTATTTGCTTCAAATCATGGTCTTTCTCCTGCTCTCATTTAATATCTATACCTGGTTCCATTTCACCATCATCAACTTCTTAAGTCACCTTTAATTCAGCTTGATGATACCTGGTTAGCTCAGCCTCTCTTTTGCAGCAATATCTGCAGTTATTTTTGCAGGGTCTTCAGCTCATTCCATTGGCATTACTTTGAGATTTTCCTTCTGTATATTCAATATTATAATTATACTTGTCTATTATTCCGATCCAACGTGCCAGTTGTCCCTTTGGGTTCTTTAATGACCTTAACCAGCATAATGCAGCATGGTCTGTCCTGATGGTAAACCTTGCACCATAGAGGTAAGGATGGAAAGATGTCAGACTCTTTAGTGTAGCAAGGAGTTCCCTCCATGTTACACGGTAGTTTCTCTCTGGTCTACTCAAAACCCTACTGAAGTAGGCTACCACATGTTCGTTTTCGCCCACTTTCTGAGACAACACTTCTCTAATTCCGACATTACTAGCATCACAATCCAGTATGTATGGCAGTGAGGGATTTGGAAGCTTCAAAAGTGGAGCTGAGGCCAATTTTTCTTTCATTGTCTTGAAAATACGCTGACAAGAAACTATCCATTCGAACTTCTGGCATGTTTTCGTCAAATCATGTAGTGGAGCAGCTATAGTTCAAAGTCCTTCACCAACTTCCAGTAAAAGGTACAGAGTCCCAAGAAATTTCTTAATTCTCCCACATTGTCTGGTGTTGGCCAATCATGCACTGATTTCATCTTGTCAGGATCAGTTTGCACACCATGCTCACTTACAATGTGACCTAAGTAAAGCACCTCTTTCTGGAACAATTGGCATTTCTTGGGATGGAGTTTGAGGTTTGCTGCTTTCAAACACTTGAATACTTCCTCAAGCCAGGACATTTCCTCATCAAACGTTGTTGCAAACACAATGACATCATCCACGTACATTAGAACTATTCTCCATTGTAGGCCTTCCAGTACTCTTTCCATCAGCATCTCAAATGTTGCTGGAGCATTGTCAAGCCCTAATGGCATCACCCAGTATTGCCAGAGACCTTAGCCATAACTAAATGCAGTCTTAGGTTTATCTGTTTCAGCCATTTTCACTTGATGGAAACCCGACTTAAAGTCCAGGGTTGAAATCCACCTGGCTCCATTTAGGGCATCAAGAGTATCATCAATTCTTGGCAGTGGGTATGAGTCTTTTTTGGTTATACTGTTAAGAACTCTGAAGTCCACACAG
>NW_013676527.1:4282-8108 GCF_000517525.1 Limulus polyphemus
GCTGCCTTTCCTGCCTTGGCATTTTCCCTATGTTGAAGTTTCCAGCATTGAGCTCTCTTGTGCCCAGGTTTGTTACAGTGCTAGAAAAGTTCCTCAAACCATTCTGAAAGCTATCCTTTTCTGGCCTTGTATCCTGATGACTGTACCAACCTTGGTACCTCTGTGCTGGACTTAATGTAGGATTCGAATTCAAGAGCTCTGGCCATTGCATCCTGCATAGTAGAGGGGTGTGCTTGCTTTACTTGTATTTTCAGTTGTGGACTTTCCAAGGCATCTACAAACTGATCCCTCAGCAACAATTTGAGGAGATCGCGTGGGACAGTTGGGTAGGCCTTGTGTGCACTGTGCCATCTCTTGCAGGCTCTCCCCCTTAGCAAGGACTCTCATCCTAAACCTAGTCCTGTAGACTTTGGGCTGATATTGAGTTCCATACCTGAGTTCTGGAGCCACTACCAGTGCTCTATAGTTGTGCCTGTCATCTGCTAACAACTGTCCAAGTATTTCCAGTGGTTGTCCCTTCAGGCTTTTTGCCAGGTACACTGCTTTCTGCTCCTCTGTCCATCCATTCATCTCTGCCAGAAGCTCAAATTGTGCTCTATATGCTTGAAGCAATGGGAAATTTTTGAGAAAATTTCACCCATTGCTTCTATGAATTTGAATAATTTGAAAGTATTAAAAATGAAGACTTTAAGAGTTTAAAAGAAAGTAAACAAGTTAGAAAGGATATAAAAAGAGAAAGGGGACAAAAAGACGCCTGTGTGTTAAAAAATAAGCCTTGAGAGATGAGTAATCGAGAACAAGGCTAGACCTTCAGTGAGTGCACAAGCTGTAGAAACAAGCATGGGAGATTAGTAACCTAAGGGTCAAAGCAGAGTTAGTTAACAACCTCGTTAGTCATCACTATTGCATCATGTCCTGTAAACGAACGCCAATGTATGTGACCAAGAAAGAGGATGTTGACCTCGTTTCTTTAGCACTGTAGAAGCTACAGAAAAGTTTATATTTTATGAATCATCCCGGTGCTTTGATGTCATATTAGTTACAGTACATGGGTGTAGTAGTACAAGTAAGGAGGCAACCAGCTAACAGCAGTTAACCGTGACCAATAGCCTGAGGGTTTTGGTTTGGTGCCTGGATTAGCCCGGGAATTGCCTGCAAGCATTCAATAGGAGCACCGCACTACTTGTGGGTGATGCTGTGTCCTATTTGGATGCTCGCCAGGATACAGAGAAATTTTGCTATATAAACCCATGTCAGGAGCTGAAAAATCAGAAGAGATCCAGGAGATCAAAGAAGTTCTCCAGACAGAGAAAAGCAGCTCTAGCTATGCAGTTGAGATCCAGTAACCTAGCCACTGCCTCTGAGGTTCCAACTCTACAGTAAGTATCTCTCTCTCTAGATCAGCTTTTGCATAAAGTATTAAAGAAGTGTTATTAATGTTTAAGAAGTTGAGTATTAAATGTTATACCAAGACTAAGAAACTGTTGTTAAAGATTAATAAAAGTTATTTGTGAATATTATTGCTGGTCTGAGACTCATATTCTTTAATCTAACTGTAAACTCCTGGAGTTAGCGACTTGTGGCTCCTCTCGTCACGACAAATCCTCAAACAAATAAATTTGGTGTACAGGTTGGTTTTAATTGAAACTCCAACAATTAAGCTCACAATTAAGCACTAATCTGTTACAGCTGGCGCAGTCTCGAGGATTTTTGGAGTAGCGACCGAAAGGTTAGTCAGAATAAAGAAAGACGAAAAAAGTAAGAAAGTCGGCCGAAGTAGTATAAGTAGCGTAAGTTAGAAATAAGTTAGAATTAAGTAGTTATGGCTACTGCTGGGGTAGATACGACTACGGAAGAGGGTGGCACACGTCTTAGAGCCGATAGGCGGGCCAAAGCCGATCATGAAGCCACAGCGGAACAACCCGTACCGATAGGGTCCCACGGCACGACACACTTAACAAGTGCCATACCGTTGTATCACGGCACTCAGACGAAGATGTCGAGAGTTTTATAGATGCTTTAGATGAAGCAGCGAGAATATCAGGCTGGACGGATGCCCAGAAAGCTGATATACTTCGTTTAAGAACAGCAGGAGAGGCTAAACGTTATATTAGGGCTTATGGTGAGCTTCGTGAAACAACAGATTATCGATACTTAGTACGTAAGCTGTTAGACGAGTACAGGACATGAGAAACCACCAATGTCATTTTAACAGAAATGCATAACCTTTATCAACAACATGGCGAATCGGTCCGAGTTTTTGGACACAAGCTACAGGAGTTAGGTAATAGATTATGCAAGGCTTATGCACATCCAAGCGAGGATATGTTGCAGGATACTCTAAAATCAGAGTATGAGCGAGAGCTGTATAGTAATGCAGCTAGGGGACATGTAAATGAAGCAAACACCCCTCGAGCAACGTTGTTAGATCTAATTGAAGTAGCCACTCGAGAAGAGCTACGAGAAAAGCAGATATATAAGCCTAAATATTCTGCTATAAATACAGTCAATAACTTGGACAAGGCTAATCTGTCAGATACACAGAATAAGCCCGATGGCTTCCAGTGTTTCAACTGTGGAAAAGTTGGACACTTGGCTAAAAACTGCTTTCAAAAATCAAAAAGAAATGAGCAGACAGTGTGCTATAACTGTGGCATTACAGGTCACATGGCACATGACTGTCGACGCCCACTAAAGGCTTTAAATGGAAAAACCCCAACGGCTGGAACCTACGGAAGAAGGTTTACCAATAATAACAGTAGATCTACCTTCTCTAAGGGTCCAAAAAACGTAATCCCCGCCGGGATTACAGAGCGAAAGTAGAGGTAGTTCCAGCAGTATGGGATAAACGATCGGGTATTCACACTATTAATGAAGTATCACCGATAGTTAAAGTAGAAATAGAAGGTATAGCATGTCGGTTATTGGTTGATACGGGTGCTCGATCATCTCTACTAAATTCTGAACTAGTAGATAGAAATCCGACATTGTTAGATAATGCTTGGAAAGAAGTTTCCAGAAGTATTTTAACATCTATAACAGGACACCCTGTTAAAACGTTAGGTAGATATAACATGCAAGTAAAAGTAGGAAACCTAGAGTTAAGTCACTCATTTTACATCTGTAAGCAGATAGATTTAGACACAGATGGTATTATAGGGCAAGATTTCTTAAGAATTTTCGACACTGAAATATCTCTTACCCAAAGTAAGCTATGCATAGAAACAGAGGTCTTAAGTTTTGAAGGATTTGAAACTTCGAACTTATGTGTGACAGTTACGACACATGATACCTTCCCGCTGACTAACAGTCAGATGCCTAACGCTTGCACTAGTGAGGCTAAGGATCAACCATCTCAGAACGACAGCACTGACTTCTTACTAAAGTGTAGTGACACACGACAAAGTCGGAGAAGGTAAGAATAAGAAGTGTCTTAAAGAAAGTTCTAAAAGAAAGCCAGAGAATAGGACTACACAGAAAAACGTTAAAACTAGCAGAAGTCATAAAGATAAGGTGAGTGATAGTAAAGTAAGGCAGAATAAGTTAGCGAATAAACTTATAAAACAGGAAAATAATAATTAAAACCCCTCAGATGACTCTACACTTATGCCTAACATAAGCAACAGAACATCCCAACAGGAGTGTTTGAAAGAACGAGTTCCTGTAAGGTTAGTTAAAATAACTGAAGTACCTGCGAGAAGTCAATTCATAATTGAAGCTAAGGTAAATGACTTTAAGTTTAACGAAGAAGTGTTAGTTGAGCCTATAGAAATAGAAGAAGCAGGAGTTTATATAGCTGTTAGTGTTAGTGAAGTGTCTAGGAGAG
>NW_013676527.1:9108-11793 GCF_000517525.1 Limulus polyphemus
AGTTAATGGCATTAGATGGGCTATGTACAAATAGAAAGAAAATAATATCAAGAATGGGCAATAATGAATTGTCTGAATATTCAGAAGCTACTGAAATAGTAGAACTGAATGAGTAGGCCCCATCTAATCAGGCAATAGCTTGATTATTTAGATGATTACAAAATTATCTAGATATAACCAATTGGCGAGGGTAGTAAATTTCTAACAGTGAAATTAGTCAAAATTGTAGGCAAAATTATTAGGAAAAGAAAGTTTGAGAAAAGACGAAAATAACAGACAGTGATCAGAAACAAGAAACAAACGATGCTTATAACCAGTGAACGAGAATAGACAGTACAATGAAATAAACTGAACGTGAGGACCAGGACTTTTATCAACGAATATCGAGTGTTAAGAGTGTGTTAGCAAAGTGAAGTGTTGTGAGTAGAGTAACTGAAGTGACTTGGTGAACAAATGCGAACAAGAAATCGGACATAGTAACAAAGTGAATGTATGACTATGGTGAACAAAAGAACAAGTGAACGTGTATGTTATACAGTAACAATCTAGTAACATTGTGCTTAATAAATAATTGTAGGAAACCAGTGCCACGACAAAAGGCAGCGATCATAGAGGTAGAAGGGTTTCGAGTGAATGGTCTGTATGTTATCAAAGACATGGCAGTGATGGACTGCAGAACTGGATGGACGGATGTGTATTGTTTCCGGCCCCCTTACCCCGAGGATCGTCTCACCGACGCGGATCGCCGACAAATTCTCTGGTGTACCCTGTACCTGCATGGACTATGGTGGGAAGACAGAGATCATTCCACATCGGACTTCTTACGGGTGCATCAGGAGATACGACGGGAGTATACTAAGGTATACACCAAGGGGAGGGAAAAGGCCCAGCTACTACAACGGTACCTGCAGATACCCTGCGTGGATATGGAGGAGTATGGATGTCCCCCGTATCGATGGTTGGAGTGTCGTAACCAGGTGTCGTGCACATATCACTGCTACCAGCATGAACACTGCTCCTACTGGAAAGTGTGTGCATTACGCCAGTGGGTGACAAATAGTAGCCAGGACATTTTTAATAACTTTCGTGAAGAATTCTAAATATCAATATTATGTATAATCATATATAATCAGTATATAACCATGTATAATCTTATATATATAGGAATGTGTTTGACATGTAATCACCAATATATGTAAACCTATATGCAAATGTAGTGAATATGTTAATCATGTAAGCATAGCTGATAAAGAGAGATGGAGAGAATGAGATGTAGCAAGCATTTTGTTATAAATAACAAAATTTTTCTAAGAAGGGAGGGATGAAGCAACGGGAAATTTTTGAGAAAATTTCATCCATTGCTTCTATGAATTTGAATAATTTGAAAGTATTAAAAATGAAGACTTTAAGAGTTTAAAAGAGAGTAAACAAGTTAGAAAGGATATAAAAAAGAAAGGGGACAAAAAGACGCCTGTGTGTTAAAAAAATAAGCCTTGATAGATGAGTAATCGAGAATGAGGTTAGACCTTCAATGAGTAATAGCACAGCACGTGCACAAGCTGTAGAAACAAGCATGGGAGATTAGTAACCTAAGGATCAAAGCAGAGTTAGTTAACAACCTCGTTAGTCATCACTATTGCATCATGTCCTGTAAACGAACACCAACGTATGGGACCAAGAAAGAGGATGTTGGCCTCATTTCTTTAGCACTGTAGAAGCTACAGAAAAGTTTATGTTTTATGAATCATCCCAGTGCTTTGATGCCGTATTAGATACAGTACATGGGTGTAGCAGTACAAGTAAGGAATAACTGGCTAACAGCGGTTAACCATGACCAATAGCCTGAGGGTTTTGGTTTGGTGCCTGGATTAGCCTGGGAATTGCCTGCAAGCATCCAATAGGAGCACCGCACTACTTGTGGGTGATGCTGTGTCCTATTTGGATGCTCGCCAGGATACAGAGAAATTTTGCTATATAAACCCATGTCAGGAGCTGAAAAATCAGAAGAGATCCAGGAGATCAAAGAAGTTCTCCAGACAGAGAAAAGCAGCTCTAGCCATGCAGTTGAGATCCAGTAACCTAGCCACTGCCTCTAAGGTTCCAACTCTACAGTAAGTATCTCTCTCTCCAGATCAGCTTTTGGATAAAGTATTAAAGAAGTGTTATTAATGCTTAAGAAGTTGAGTATTAAATGTTATACCAAGACTAAGAAACTGTTGTTAAAGATTAATAAAAGTTATTTGTGAATATTATTGCTGGTCTGAGACTCACATTCTTTAATGTAACTGTAAACTCCTGGAGTTAGCGACTTGTGGCTTCACTTGTCACGACAAATCCTCAAACAAATAAATTTGGTGTACAGGTTGGTTTTAATTGAAACTCCAACAATTAAGCTCACCTGAGTGCTAACCTGTTACATGCTTCCCACGGTGCCTTCCCTTCGAATTCCTGTGGCTTCCTTTGTACTTGGATCACCCCTATTGCTGACATTCATATCTGGGATGTGACTTCTAACAGGACTGAAGATGTCCACATTAGGGTTTAGCTGCAGGGTCTGGAAGGGGCTTGTCATTGTGTGGGGCTGGTTAAGTCAATGGTTAATGTATCCTCCTTGTGTAAAAGACAATAAATCGTCCTTTAACGTATCTAATTCGTTTTTAAGTTTACTAATGTTTTCCCTTTGTA
>NW_013676527.1:12102-14260 GCF_000517525.1 Limulus polyphemus
TACTCTTGCCACTGTTGTTGACTTTGCTGTAGTTGCTGCTGACTTTCTTCCCGTTTCCTTTCTTGTTCTAGTTGCCACTGCTGTAATCTCTCTCTTCTTGTTTCTCTTTTTGTTTCTTTTGCTGTTCTTGTGTTGCTGTCATCAAATCTGCTAAGCTGTAGTTTGATTATCTGCCTCTCATTTCTACCTTCTTCTTTTTTTATTTTTATTTTCTGTCCCACTCTCTGACACCAGTTTGTTATGTCTCTGTTGGTTAGTTAATTTTCCGTAAATTTCGTTCTGACAAAACTTTAGCGACACAAGTACTTTCCTAAATAAAACTGGTTTATTTTTTCTGAATACAACTTTGCTATACACTTAATTTCCACAGTCACGCTATAATACACAAGGAACGTCTCACGTGCTCAACTCAACAATACTCTGTCCGCAGTTTAATTACACATTGTTGCGTCACGTCTTGATCATCTTATATGTTTATGAATACCGAATCTAGTAACCTCTCGAGGTTTCATGAATGTTCTAGAAGTGCCTCACGTGTTACTTGCATCATGTGACCTCTGCTGTCGTAATATAACTATTAAACTAGGCATTTCACTGGGACAGATTTAATGACTAAGTTAATAGATCTAGATGTTACGTTTGTTTTAAAAGTTAGGCCTAATAAATCTAAATCTAGAATTGATGAGGCAGGGTTATATCTAGATCTGGGTAGATTCAATACAAGGTGCTTTCAATATATTGTTGCGTCAGCGAGGTCACGTGACTAGTATCACGCCACGTATTTCTAGAAATATCCTTTGCTTCAAGAATGCCCTAGCATTTACTAGATATGTGTTAGTCTTGTATATATAAGACGTTCACAACGTGATGGTACAATAGTGCAATGAGTAATTGAATGTATGCGGATAAAATATTGTTGGCCACGTGAGACGTGAGCGTTTGTTATAGAGCGACTGTTGAAATTAAGTGTATCGTAAAGTTGTATTCGGAAAAAATAAACCAGTTTTATTTAAGAAAGGACTTGTGTCCCTAAAGTTTTGTCGGAACAAAGTTATGGAAAATTAATAACGAACGGAGACTAACAATATACACCCAAATCTAAGGTGTAGTTTAGATGTATAAAGCTAAATTTCTGTCATTATTATTATATCTAGATCCAAACCTAAGACCTCATCTATATTGATTTTCTTACTGTTGTGTCACACTAATTAACATGAGTATGGGTGGTCTAAATAATGGCAGTTAAAGTGAAACCAGGGACACATGTGACTAACTAGTCTTGAGTTTCAACTATAACTGTATAATTTAAATATAATTTGTGGTTAGGAACTTAGGAAAGTAGAATGATTCCTTTCATCTGACAATTTGAATGTTGCAACTAAATAGTGTAGTCAATATTTGTTAATTTATTCTTTTAGCCCATTCTGTCCAATAAAAGAAAGTGGGCACAGCGACGCAGAAAACGTGTACAATTTGCAGCTTCGATGGTGGAGTCAAGCAAATTGATGAGAGCTTTCCTTGCTGGAAGTGATAACACCAGTAAGCCAGCATCTGTTCCTTTTGATGGCAGCAAAGAGGTCAAAGTGCAAGATTGTGAATTTTCTATTTCATTTGAAAAAGAAAACAGTCAAGAAACTGTTCTCTGTCCTGTTGAAAGCTACAATAATAATAAACAAGAGTATTCCACTTTGTCAGAAACAAATCCACAGAATAGTGTTGCTAAGCTAAAAGAGAATGACCTAATAAATATTTTAACACACAGGGATATTGGATTTATGAAGTTCGATACAACAGGCTCAGCAGTTGTAACACATGCCATTGCACAGAGATCGTTAAAGTTGAAGCACATGAATTTCAACATAAAGAAGGTCCATTTGATGTCAAAGATGGGCGTTCTATGACTGCATTTTAGTTCAAACGACGCCTTCTGAATGGACAAGAGGTCAATCGTTCCTGATTGGTGTATTCACCCCTACATAAAGCAGCATACTGCTTTTGTTGTCTTCTTTTTCTATCTACATGTATGACATCCGATAGTCAGTCTGCTTTCAAAACACACGGTGGATTCTCTAAGTAGAAAAAAAATTGAAGAGTTAAACGCCCATGAAAACAGTGACAGTCATCGTGAGTCATTTGCTGCTTGGAAAAACTGAGTGCC
>NW_013676527.1:14281-17371 GCF_000517525.1 Limulus polyphemus
GTTAGTAACACATGCCATTGCACAGAGATCGTTAAAGTTGAAGCACATGAATTTCAACATAAGAAGGTCCATTTGATGTCAAAGATGGGCGTTCTATGACTGCATTTTAGTTCAAACGACGCCTTCTGAATGGACAAGAGGTCAATCGTTCCTGATTGGTGTATTCACCCCTACATAAAGCAGCATACTGCTTTTGTTGTCTTCTTTTTCATCTACATGTATGACATCCGATAGTCAGTCTGCTTTCAAAACACACGGTGGATTCTCTAAGTAGAAAAAAAATTGAAGAGTTAAACGCCCATGAAAACAGTGACAGTCATCGTGAGTCATTTGCTGCTTGGAAAAACTGAGTGCCGAATTCTTCTTCAAAGTGGCATTGATGAAGAGCTGGAAAGGCAAATTCATGAAGAACAAAATAAATAGAGAGATGTACTGCGATGGTTGCTAGATTGTACACAATACTTAGCTTCTCAGAATCTTGCATTTCTTGGTCATACAGTAATGAGAGAGCATTTAGAGCATATTAAAAACAAAGCAAACGCCAAAATCTTATCTTTCTCCTGAAATCCAAAATGAGTTTATAAATCTCATAGCTTCACATGTTGGAAATTATTGTTTGTCATCAATTCGTAGAAACAAATACTATGGTATTCTGTTTGATTCCACACCTGATTTAGCCCACGCCTGATTTAGCAATTGGCCCAAGTGATTCGGTTTGTTGACTTTAATACAAGAAAAGTAGAAGTCAAAGAGTTATTTATTGACTTTATACAGATAAAGGAAAATAATGCTGCCAATATTGAGAAAACAATAAGCACAAAATTAGAAGTGGATGAAATTTTATTGAGTGATTGTTGTTCACAATGATATGATAATGCTGCTGTCATTTCAGGTCATTTGTCAGGCGCTCAACAAAGAATTCTGAACAAAAATCCAAAAGCAGTGTTTATAAACTGTGACAACCATAGTTTGAACTCTGCATATCTTCATGCTGCAAGTCAGGAAACAACAGTTATTACCTTTTTTTGGCATAATTGAAGCCATTTATAATTTCTTTGCTGATTCAACAACTTGATGGGACGAACTGCAGCAGAAGCTTAAGATCTCTGTTAAGCGTGAAGCACAACCATGGTGGAGTGCAAGAGAAAAGGCAGTAAAGGTTGTACATGAAAAATTGGATGAATTGCTAGTACTGTTAGAACAATCAAGTGAGAAAGGCAACACCGCTGAAACAAAATGTGGTGCTCATAATATTATGCAATGCATTCTTACATTTTATTTTTTGTACTTTTGCATTTTAGGAGAAATATTTTATCATCTATCAATCGAGTGTAGAAACGTCTTCAGGACCCAAAAATTAATTTTAGAAAAGCAGTTGCTGATCTTGATTATTTGAAAGCGAAATTGATAGAATCACGTGAAAAGTCGTGTCAAGAAGCACTTAAAGTGGGCAAGAATCAATGTGAAAAATGGGTATTGACCATTGAAAGAAGAAAAATATGTCGTAAACGAATCCCAGGTGAAAATGCAGCTGATGCTGGATTGACTGCTGAACAGGAAATTTTCGCATCATGAAGTATGTTATTGATCGATTGGTTACAGAAATAATAGGAAAATTTTCTAGCTTACTAGATTTAGATTCACTGTTTGGATTTCTACTAGATGTGCAAAATATTGTTTCTGGAGATTTTGAAGACGAAATATTGGAAGAAAAATTTTCTATTTTAGCAAAGAGCTATCCTGGTGATATTGATGGACCAGAATTGTAAAGAGAAATTAAAGACTGTAGAATGTTGATAAGTAAAAGAACACAGACAGATTTTCCTGAACCAATGGTTGCAACTGATTTGCAAACATTTAAAATTTCATATGGTGAAGATGTTTTCCCAAATTTATGAATTGCATTGCAGATTTTGTTTACAATTGGGGTTTCTATTGCTAGTTGTGAAAGATCCATTCGCAAGCTGAAATTAATTCTTACATACTTGAGAACCCCAATGACTCAAGAACGATTTAGTAGCTTGTCAATATTAAGTATTGAAAAAGACATACTTAATACCTTACATTTTGATAGTTTAATTGATGCATTTGTAGCAAAAGCACGAAAGGTTCATATAATGTAACTATGATTACCAGAATGCTACCTGTACAAGGTTTAGTTAAGTATATTGTTACATCTGTGTCGTTAGTTAATTTTCCATAAAAATTATTTCCGAAGAAACTTTAGCGATACAAGTCCTTTATTAAATAAAACTGGTTTATTCTTTCTGAATACAATTTTGCAAAACACTTAATTTCCACAGTCACACTATAACAAATGCTATAATTCACAATGAACGACTCACGTGCTCGACTCAATCGTCCATCTCTATCTCTGTCTGCAATTCACTTACATTGTTGCCATCAGTTCTTGGCGGTCTTATATACAAGAATACCGTACATCTAGTAAACACTCGAGGCTTCAGGAAGGGACATGAATTTTCTAAAAGTTCATGACGTGTTACTAGCGTCATGTGACTTCTGGTGTAACACTGCTCCTTTCTTAGTATTGTTCTGGACGAACAATAGCCACTTACATTAAACCAATAAACAATTAACAATAACTTAATTTAATGTAGAGAATTTACAAACACAAAATTAAAATTCAACAAAGTCTCTTAATTTTACGGGATGTATTATCTTCCATACTGGTCTCCGTCTCGTTGGCTTTGCTTCATGTGGGGTTCATTTGCTTCACCAGGAAACGTCCTATCATTGGTAACAGTCACATCAGTGGTAGTAACTTCATCAAGGTCTTCACTGTTTCCCTTCTCAAAACCGAGTAGAGTTTCTTCTTTGGCAGTGGCTTTTTCAGGTGATACGTCTTCAGCAGCATCATTTGTTCCATTGTTCACCTCGTCTCAACTGAAATGTCCTGGACCATGATAATGCCAAAGCCTGTTGGCATGCAACATCTTTGGCTTACCTCGCCGACCACAGTTTATCCAGAAAGTCACATCGGAGAGACGATCCACTATGTCATATGGGCCTTCCCATGGAGAAGACAACTTAGGAGACTTCCCTTTGATCTTCCTAGGATTATACAACCAC
>NW_013676528.1:0-2190 GCF_000517525.1 Limulus polyphemus
TGATTCTCTTAGCTCTCTATTGGCCCTGGAATGGCTTAACGTTAGTTCTCACCCTGTTCTCGTCGATATTCAATACCGATTGGCCCACTTTTATCTATCTTCTATTTCTATCCAATTTTTCTGGATCCCTGGCCACGTCGGTATTCACGGGAATGAGGTCGCTGACACCGCAGCTAAGTCCTTCTGCTCTGGTGCCATCACGGCCGTGCCTGTCCCATACATGGACTACGGTCCTGTCTTCAAGGCGCCGCTTCGTGCCAGTTGGCAGTCGACTTGGGATGAGCAACGCCATAACAAGCCTTTCCAGATCAAACCTTCTGTTGGTCTTTGGCTGTCTTGTTTCCGTAAGGATCGGAAGTATTCCTGGCAAGGCTACGCATTGGTCATAGTTTTTTAACCCATTGTTTTCTGTTATCAGGTATTGACCCACCGATGTGTAACCATTGTGACACTCAAGTCACAATAGCCCACATTTTACTGTCATGCCGTCGTTACGGCCGTGAGCGGCGGCATCATTTTAGACACATTTTATCTAAAAGCTTACCCCCGACGCTGGACAGCGTCATTGTTAATGGTGACACTGTCCGACTAGATTGTATTTTTAATTTTTTACACACTATACGTCTTTTTAATTCTATATAAATCTTTTACCGACATGTATTGATTTTAACTTGCTGTTGTTTTTTTTACATTTTACTTTAATCTACTTTCCTTGCTTTTACCGGTTGTTTGGCGCAGATAGCCTAGCTGCTTTGCGCCATAAAACACCAACCAACCAACTCTCAATGAATGGAGAAAAAATACTTGGAATTTCAGTTATCTCTCAATAGATGGAGAAAATGTTTTAAAAATTACTTGGAATTTCAGTTATCTCTCAATAGATTTAAAGAAATAAAAAAAATACTTGGAAGTTCAGTTATCTCTTGAAAAGAAGAAAATATACTTGGAATTCCAGTTATCTCTCAATATATGGAGAAAAAGTAAGAAAAAATACTTAGAAGTTCAGTTATCTCTCAATAGATGGAGAAAAAATATACTTGGAAGTTCAGTTATCTCAATAGATGAAGAAACAAATAAGGAAAAATACTTAGAAGTTCAGTTATCTCTCAACAGATGGAGAAACAAATTAAGAAAGAAATACTAGGAAGTTCAGTTTTCTCTCAATATATGGAAACTGTACTGAACTATTATTAAGAATCTTTACTTAAAATACAATAGAAGTAAGTGCTGTCACAACAAACTCATCCTGATGCTCGTCCAATAACTATCGATTTAAATCTGTTTGTGTTCATTACAGAATGAAAGATGCATAATTTATGTTTATTTCATAATTTCTTATGGTGGTTGTGAGATCGTTCAAATTTTACCGACCCGAACAGAAATTGATTACTGAAGGCAATATATAAAATATTCAGTTTTCTTTAAGGAAACATTTGGTAACTATTTGGACATTGTAAAAATTTCGCATATGAAAGTTCGAAATTTTCTGATGCTCAAAAGTATTTTTAATGTTAAGATGAAAATTACTTTGCCTGACAGATAGGCAAGATGTGAAAGAATTGCCCGCACAATTTGTATATAAGAGCAATGTTATCTTCTCCTATTACTCGCAATTTTGTGAGAAAATAATAAAAAGGAAACCACTACTCAGGAGATTTACTTCTACATTTCATAATAGTTTAGTTTACCGTCGCTAGATGGCAGCACACGGTGTATTTTGTGTGTTAACTACGACAATTTGGGACTTTTCACTTCACAAAAATGATATCTGACAAACCAATTTCGCTAAAAATAAGTAAATAAATAAAGAATTAATTAAATTAATATTTAATGTATCAAGCACCCGAAGCATCTTTGCAAGTAAACGATCTGTATACATATTATTGATGTCTTAGTTTAATAACACCAGTTTGTTAATCATCAAATGAACACATTATATATTGGTCTTCCTTCTTTCAAATCTTCAGTGGGGCCGAGCCTGGAGCTGCATGACTGTTCCAATATCTGCACCAGCCAACTTTCGAGTGATTCGTGTTGTCGTTTTCGCGTCGTTGTAAGTATTGTTTTAGTTTCTCAGTGTGTGTTTTTTTTTCCTCGTTTCGATTGACAGTTAATATTTTAATTTTTGTAATTTTGTGACTTGTTGGTTGGTTGGATGAGCTCCACCAACCACCTGACCCGACCTCGGTC
>NW_013676528.1:2304-6748 GCF_000517525.1 Limulus polyphemus
TTTGGGACTTTTCACTTCACAAAAATGATATCTGACAAACGAATTTCGCTAAAAATAAGTAAATAAATAAAGAATTAATGAAATTAATATTTAATGTATCAAGCACCCCGAAGTATCTTTGCAATTGAACGATCTGTATACATATTATTGATGTCTTAGTTTAATAACACCAGTTTGTTAATCATCAAATGAACACAATATATAGCGGTCTTCTTTCTTTCAAATCTTCAGTGGGGCCGAGTCTGGAGTTGCATGACTGTTCCAATATCTGCACCAGCCAACTATCGAGTCATTCGTGTTGTCGTTTTCGCGTTTTGTAAGTATTGTTTTAGTTTCTCAGTGTGTGTTTTTTTTCCTCGTTTCGATTGACAGTTAATATTTTAATTTTTGTAATTTTGTGACTTTTTGGTTGGTGGATGAGCTCCACCAAGAAGAAGGACATTTTACCATCCCAGGTAATAGACTATTTGTGAGAGCCTGGGAGGTAATGTAGTGGACTGTCTCCAGCACTTCAGTGCTGGACGTTATGTTGCCACGCTGTCCACCCTGGCTGTGGCGAATGAGCCCCTGAGCCGTGGAGCTTTTACTATCAATGGTGTCTCAATATCTGCGAGTCCCGCGGGCCAGAACCTCAAGTGGATGACCCTGCGTTCGGCCCCGTATGAAATGTCCCATGACATAACTAGTGCTGCTCTACGGCCATATGGCCGTGTGTTAAAAGTTGAATATGAATGTTATCCATCACGTCCGGGTGTGTGCACCGGAAATCGTAGAATCAGGATAGACATGACATCTCCGGTCCCTAATTTTTTCAAAATTGGGGCTTATAATGTAATGGTTAACTACCCGGGCTTGCGACGCCTGTGCCGTCGTTGTGGCCTTGAAGGTCACCTCGCCAATTTGTGTGACACCCCGAGGTGCTCGCGCTGTTCCACATATGGCCATGAGGAGGCCCAGTGCTCCGTTTTGTGCGATTTGTGTCAGGGGGCTCACAGTTCTTCGGTGTGCCCCTCCCGTGCACCGACTTATGCCAGCAAAGTCTCTGGTGCTGCCACAAATTGTGATGTGTCTCCTCCTCCACCATCACCCGTCCCGTTTCTAATCGACCGTACCGTCGATGTGTGTCCCGATCCCGTGGAGCAGCGGTACCTATCGCCTCCCACCAGTCCTGATGGTGCCGCTTCCCAGCCTATCCATGAGGCCCCTAATTCTTCAGCTGAAGGGACCTCGCCACCGTCGGATGCTGCTTCCTGCCCATCCAGTTCCGTGGAGGACGCCTCTTCGTCAGTCCCCTCACCTTCCGTCTTGGAACCGCCCAGTCCTGCCATCGATGTGGACACCTCCTCCAAACCATCGACTGTCGTTTCTCCATCCCCTCCAGTGATCCGGAAACGACATATTCCAGTAGCAGTGCCTCCCCTCAGGTCTGAACGTTGTGCTGTGGCATACCAGTCTTCCCCCGTGGTTGACCAGTCGCCTTCAGTTGACCCTACGGACGTTGTCGACCCAGCAACATTAAAACGTGCACTCACTCTCCCATTGCCGGGTGCGGGGGTGAAGCAACAGCGTTTGTAGTTTTTCCTTTTCTCTGGGCACAATGGGTTTCTCCTGCCTCACCCTGAACATTCAGGGGCTGCGTACCTTTGCTAAGCAGTGGTACGTGGTTTCCCTTTTTGATCGTTTCGGGGTCGATGTAATATTCTTGCAGGAAACCCATTTTGCCTCCAAGAGAAACCATTTTTCCTTTGTTTCCCCATTTCCCGATCCCAGCTTTCTGGTCCTTTGGTACGACGAATGCTTGTGGGGTAGGGATCCTGCTCAATCCTTCTTTTCAGGGCAGTGTCCTTGCCTCCCACAGCGATGCTATTGGGCGAGTTGTTTATGTTGATGTCCTTACTCAGGGGCGAAAGATCCGTCTGGTTAATACCTATGCACCTGTTCAGGGAAAGGGACGTTGGATGTTCTTATCTTCCTTGGACGGGTATTTGGTCACACAGGCCGATCTCGTCCTTGGTGGGGATTTCAACTGTGTGTTGGATCCACGTCTTGATAAGATTGGAGGTAATCTGGCTTCAGGGGACGAAGGTACTCAACCCCTCCGTTCCCTCTTGGCGGATTTTGGTTTCCAAGATGTCTGGCGTTACTTGTGTGGCTCTGCTTTTGTTGTCATTTGGCATGGTCGCCTGGACCGTTTTTATGTCTCAGGTGGCTTGATACCCTTCCTGGCTAGGGTGGCAGTATATCAGGTCGGTAGTGCAATACACTATGTCTCCGACCACAGGGCCTTTCTCTCTTCATTTCAGGACTTCTCCCCCATATCTAGGGGTCCTGGAGTGTGGAGGCTTAATGTCTTCCTTTTTGCTGACGCTGTGATAAGGGAGCAGCTGCTATCCCTGGTGCGGGAAGCCTGCTCTACTGTTACAGTAGGTGAGTCTTGGTGGGGGGGCCTGAAGGAGATCTGTGCCTCCTTGCTGAGGCAGCGAGGCATTGATCGAGCTCGCAACAATAGGCTGCTTTTGTGCTCTAAGCAGTCAGCCTTAGCAGCCCTACTTCGGGGAAACCCCACTGACCACTGGTCCTGGCTAGACATTGAGAGGCTTCAGGGTGACATATATTTGGAATATCAAAAGCTCTTCCGGGCTGCCAGCATTACCCGCCTGTCAGAGTCCTTGCAAGCCGAAAACTTGGGTCGTGTTTCTCTGTGTAGGGCACGGGAGAGAGCTGGAAGTAAACACATCTCCTCCATATTGACGATGGATGGTCGTTTGTCTTCTGACACGACTGACATCCTCGACACGTGCGTTGCACATTTTAGCTCATTGTTCTCGGAAACGCCTGTTGATTGTAGTGTTTGGGAGGACATCACCCAGTTCTTGCCGACCCTGGACCAGTCATTCCACGAGGAGTTTTCTCGTCCTCTCTCCGTGGGTGACTGTTGGGCTGCCATACAGAGCTTACCTTTGGGTAAGTGTCCAGGGCCGGATGGCCTGCCAGTTGAGTTTTACCACCATGTGGGAAGGGCCAATGACATGCCAGTCAAGCAGTCATTAAAGACCTTCACGAATTCCAGCGTACCAGCAGGCAAACGGCCACGTGGGTTGATTATTTTACTCTGTAAGGATCCTGAACACTCGTCCAGGATCTCTTCTTGGAGACCAATATCTCTTCTGAACGTTGATTCAAAAATTGTGGCGAAGGTTTTGTGTGCTCGTTTGAGTGCTGTGATGGCTTCCCTGGTCCTTGGCACTCAAACGTGTGGGGTACAGGGTAGAAGTATCCAACAGAACCTTGTCCTTCTCCAGGATTTATTTCACTTTCTAACCGATCGTGATGTCCCGGCAATTTTTGTTTCACTCGATCAGAGCAAGGCCTTTGATCGAGTTCACCATGATTTCTTGTGGTACATTTTGGGGGGATATGGCTTCCCCTCCTCATTTGTGTGTTACCTGAAGGCGTTCTACACTGGTGCCTCTAGCAGGCTTCTGGTTAATGGATACTTGACATCACCTTTGTTCTCGCTCAAGGTGTTCGTCAAGGTTGTCCACTTTCGCCTTCCTTGTACACACTAGTAATTGAGTGCCTTCTCTCGTACATTTTCACACGACTTCCATCCGGGGTATTTCCCTGCCAGGTGGAGTGTCTATCAAGTATGTTAGTCATGCTGACGATGTCAGCCTGTTCCTGTCTGGCCAGACCTCCCTGGGTTCTGCTCTGGCTGTTGTTTCCTTGTATTCAAGAGCCAGTGCAGCTCAGTTAAATTATGTCAAATCTAGGGCTCGCTGGTTGGGCAGGTGGGCATCATCTGCTGACACTCCATTTGGTCTTACCTGGACTGCCTCCCCGATTAAATGTTTTGGGATCCTCTTTCTTGCGGATCCTGAGACGGTCTGGGAGGAGGTGGTACATCGTGTGTGTTCACTGGTGCAGGATTACCGCTATTGCCCTGCGAATTTATTTTGCAGAGCAAATGTGATCCGCACACGTATCTTGCCTGTTTTGTGGTACCTAGGGGCTATTTTTCCCTTACCAGAACGTTGTGCTCGCACAATCGATCGTCAGATTTTCTCCTTCTTGTGGAGTGGTAAGACTGAACTGGTCGCTCGGTTGTCTTTAATCTTGCCACTCCACAGGGGGGATCTGGGGATCCCTTGTGTATGCTCCCGGTGTCTATTCTTACTTCTGGCTGTAACTGTGCGTGGTTTGTCCTGGGTGGGACATCCCTGTTGTCCTCTCCTGAGATTCTCTCTAGGTTTGGGCCTCAGGGATTTTGGCTCAGCCATTGCTCTTAACACACCAGTGTGTTTTGAGCCCCCTTTGTGGTATACTGAGGTTGTGGCAGCACTTCGGCGAAGTCGAGGTTCTTCCCCTTCTCTTGGTTTACCCACGGACTCACGTTCCTTCTATACAGTGCTGGCCCCAAATCCATCTAGATTATAACACCAAT
>NW_013676528.1:7610-10182 GCF_000517525.1 Limulus polyphemus
TTCCCTGGTCCTCAGCACTCAAACGTGTGGGGTACAGGGTAGAAGTATTCAACACAAGGTTCTCCCGGAGAAGGCAGTAAGGAAGTGGAATAAGTGCCGGGACATCACGATAAAGGCCTTGCTCTGATCGAGTGAAACAAAAATATGTAACACACAAAGGAGGAGGGGAAGCCATATCTCTCCAGAACGTACCACAAGAAATCGTGGTGAACTCGATCTGAAGGCATTCTACACTGGTGCCTCTAGTAGGCCCTTGAGCAAGAACAAAAGGCGATGTCAAGAATCCATTTACCAGAATTGTCCACTTTCGCCTTCCTTGTACACACTAGTAATTGAGTGCCTTCTCTCGTACATTTTTCACACGACTTCCATCCGGGGTATTTCCCTGCCAGGTGGAGTGTCTATAAAATCGTCAGCATGACTAACATACTTCAACCTGTTCCTGTCTGACCAGACTTCCCTGGGTTCTGCTCTGGCTGTTGTCTCTTTGTATTCAAGAGCCAGTGCAGCTCAGTTAAATTACGATAAATCTCGGGCTCGCTGGTTGGGCAGGTGGGCATCATCTGCTGACACTCCATTTGGCCTAACCTAGACGGCCTCCCCGATTAAATGTTTTGGGATCCTCTTTCTTGCGGATCCTGAGACAGTCTGGGAGGAGGTGGTACATCGTGCGTGTTCACTGGTGCAGGATTATCGCTATTGCCCTGCAAATTTATTTTGCAGAGCAAATGTGATCTGCACACGTATCTTGCCTGTTTTGTGGTATCTCGGGGCTATTTTCTCCTTACCAGAACGTTGTGCTTGCGCAATCGATCGCCAGATTTTCTCCTTCTTGTGGAGTGGTAAGACTGAACTGGTTGCTCAGTTGTCTTTAACCTTGCCACTCCAGAGGGGGGTCTGGGGATCCCTTGTGTGCACTCCCGGTGTCTGTCCTTACTTCTGGCTGTAACTGTGCATGGTTTGTCCTGGTTGGGACATCCCTGTTGTCCCCTCCTAAGATTCTCTCTGGGTTTGGGCCTCAGGGATTTTGGCTCCGCCATTGCTCTTAACACACCAATGTATTTTGAGCCCCCTTTGGGGTATACTGAGGTTGTGACAGCACTCTGACGAAGTCGAGGTTCTTCCCCTTCTCTTGGTTTACCCACGGACTCACGTTCTTTCTATACAGTGCTGGCCTCAAATCCATCCCATAGGATTGAGAAACACCATCTTGTCCTTCCTTGGGATGTTATTTGGCGCAATGTGACAATGCAGCATGTTGACCAATATTTACAGTGCTACCGAGTCATGTCCTATCTGCCATGCACGGGTAGAGTCTATCCTCCACCTTTTAGTCCTGTGTCCCATGTCGGTGCGGGTATTTGTTACTAGACTTTTTCGTATCCCGCCGATATCGGCCAGGACTATCCTTTACCTTGTCCCCTCCCCGGTTCCTAGTCACTTGGCCTTTCAGTTTCACTATATCATCTTGCTCTGTACCTATGTCATCTGGCTCAGGAGGAACCACTATGTTTATGAGCGACTTCCCATGACTTTTCAGATCGTATATTATAAGGTCAAGTTCAAGCTGTTACTCCATCTTGAGGCGGATTTCCAGCTTCTGGGAACTGGGGAGTTCTACAGTTACTGGCGTCCCGATGTTTCTCCCCTGTTCACCATTTGCGGGGAGAGAATTCAACTCATATTTTGAATTTTTTCTGTTATTTTATATTGTGTTTAACATTGTTGTATAATAATTTCTGTACACATTGTATAAACTTTCAGTTACTCTGTACATATTGTATAATTTCTGTACACATTGTCAATCTCCATCTTGTATATTAATTTCCAGTTTCTGTAAATTCAGTTATTTATCCTTTTATTTTATATTGTAATTTTTTCCCAACTCTGTTTGTTATTTTGTATTGTTCTTTTTTACCATTAGTTGTAGTAAATAAATCTAAAATTTGTATCATATATCATAACCTGGGATCCATATGATGTCCTCCCCATTAATCCTCTGACCCTGGCATGGGGTTATGATTGTGTGCATATACAGTAACCCGGGGTGAAGTTGGAAAGCGTAGGTTCTGGCAATCTCCCCAAGCATTGGTCCAGTGCTTCGGGGTACTTGTGCCGTTCAGGAGGGACCGTTCCAGCTTCGCTGGCCTCCAAATTAATCCAAAAATAGATTATGTTTACTATCAGCTGTGGTATCTACGTTAGGAAAAATTAAGAAAAACATACTTGGAAGTTCAGTTATCTCTCAATAGATGAAGAAAAAATACTTGGAAGTTCAGTTATCTCTCAATAGATGAAGAAAAAATACTTGGAAGTTCAGTTATCTCTCAATAGATGAAGAAAAAATACTTGGAAGTTCAGTTATCTCTCAATAGATGAAGAAAAAATACTTGGAAGTCATCTCTCAATAGATGGAGATAAAAATACTTGGAAGTCATCTCTCAATAGATGGAGATAAAATACTTGAAAGTCATCTCTCAATAGATGGAGATAAAATACTTGAAAGTCATCTCTCAATAGATGGAGATAAAATACTTGAAAGTCATCTCTCAATAGATGGAGATAAAATACT
>NW_013676528.1:10913-16745 GCF_000517525.1 Limulus polyphemus
CAGTTATCTCTCAATAGATGAAGAAAAAATACTTGGAAGTTCAGTTATCTCTCAATAGATGAAGAAAAAATACTTGGAAGTTCAGTTATCTCTCAATAGATGAAGAAAAAATACCTGGAAGTTCAGTTATCTCTCAATAGATGGAGAAAAAATACTTGAAAGTTCAGTTATCTCAATAGATGGAGAAACAAATAATAAGGAAAAATACTTTGAAGTTCAGTTTTCTCTCAATATATGGAGACTGTACTGAACTATTATTAAGAACCTTTACTTAAAATACAATAGAAGTAAGTACTGTCACTACCTTATATTTGCACAAACACATCCCGATGCTCGTCCAATAACTATCAATTTAAATCTGTTTGTGTTCATTACAGAATGAAAGATGCATAATTTATGTTTATTTCATAATTTTTTGTGGTGGTTGCGAGATCGTTCAAATTTTACCGACCCGAACAGAAATTGATTACTGAAGACAATATATAAAATATTCAGTTTTCTTTATGGAAACATTTAGTAACTATTTGGACATTATAAAAATTTCGCATATGAAAGTCGGAATTTTCTGATGCTCAAAAGTATTTTTGATGTTAAGATGAAAATTGCTTTCCTGACAGATAGGCAAGATGTGAAAGAATTGCCCGCACAATTTGTATATAAGAGCAATGTTATCTTCTCCTATTACTCGCTATTTTGTGAGAAAATAACAAAAAGGAAACCACTACTCAGGAGAATTACTTCTACATTTCATAATAGTTTCGTTTACCGTCGCTAGATGGCAGCACACAGTGTTTTTTTGTGTGTTAACTACGACAATTTGGGACTTTTCACTTCACAAAAATGATATCTGCCAAACCAATTTCTCTAAAAATAAGTAAATAAATAAAGAATTAATTAAATGAATAGTTAATGTATCAAGCACCCGAAGCATCTTTGCAAGTGAACGACCTGTATACATATTATTGATGTCTCTCTTTAATGACACCGATTTTTAAATCATCAAATCAATACAATATATAGTGGTCTTTCTTTCAAATCTTCAGTGGGACCGAGCCTGGAGCTGTACAAGTTATCCAGTCGCGTATCCTGACATATCTATTTCGAGTGCACGTCTATTGTGAGTATTTTTGCATTCTGTGTTTTCTCTGTTTTTTTTTATTGACTTAAGCTTTTGTTTGACTTGTTTTTGGGTGGGTTGGAATGAGTTTCTCCACCCCCTGACTCGTCCACGGTCGGTCAGGTTTATCGTACCAGCAGACACCTTGCCCTCCAAGGTTATTGACTCTTTGTGTGAGAGCCTTGGGGCAGTGTTGTGGACTGTCTCCAGCACTTTGGTGCTGGACGTTATATCGCCACACTATCCACTCAGGCTGTGGCGCATCTGCTATTGGTTCTGGGGCCATTCACCCTGAATGGTGCTCCCGTTCCTGTGAGTCCTGTGGGACAGAACTTTAAGTGGATGACATTGTGTTCGGCACCATATGAGATGCCCCATAACGTCGTCAGTAATGCACTGCAGCAGTATGGAAAAGTTTCCAAAATCGAATATGAGTGCTACCCGTCCCGACCGGGCGTCTGCACGGGTAATAGACGGATTCGTATAGATATGAAGATTCCAGTACCCAATTTTTTAAAAATTGAAAACTGCACGATCATGGTGAGTTATGCTGGTATGCGTCGGCTTTGTTGCCGTTGTGGTCTCGAGGGCCATTTGGCCAACCAGTGTGTTACCCCAAAATGTGGCCTTTGTTTATTATTCGGTCACGAGGAAGACGCCTGTACCATCACTTGTGACGTGTGTCAGGGGGATCACCGTTCTTCTATTTGCCCTTCGAGAGCACCGACTTATGCAAGTAAAGTTTCTGGTACCAACCAAGAAAATACCACCTCCCCTTCTCCTCCAGTGCCAGGTTCGTCTCTGACTAATCCAAGTGGTGATATCCATCCTTTGGAGGAGCAGGTTGTAACTCTACCTCCCGGTCCAGCTGAGGAGGATCCCTCGACAAGCACCAGCACCGTTGCTCCTCCTTTACCTGTCACCTCGCTTATCACGATGGAATCTCTGGACATCGATCTTTCCAGTAATATTGAAGTGGAGGATGCCTCTGTGAAGGTGTCTTCCCTCCTCCATTCGTCGGATATTGCCTCTGCTTTATCTAGTCCAGTAGAGGTCCTTGAGGGTTCTGAAGGACCCTCATCGGACAATTCATCGGTTTCTGCAGTCCCAGAGGAAGTAGATGTTTGTCAGATGTCCCCAGCTGATGCTACTCCTGCTCCTCGTAAACGTCACCTCCCTATATCTGTGCCTCCTCGACGTTTGGAAATCTGTCATGGGGCGTTCTGGTCCTCCCAAGTGGTTGCCTGGCCACCCACAACAAACCTCGTTCAGCCAATAAATCCTCTTACTCTCAAGCGTGCACTGAGCCTCTCACTGCCTGATGTGGGGCGAAGCAGCAGCGTCTGTAGTCCTATACTCCCTCTTAGCATAATGGGTCTCTCCTGCCTGACCCTGAACATCCAGGGACTGCGTACTCTTGCTACTCAATGGTACGTGGTTTCTCTTTTTGATCGCTTCAGGGCTGATGTTCTTTTCCTACAGGAGAACCATTTTGCTTCACAGAGTGATCATTTCAACTTCGTTCGTAATTTCCTTTTCCCTACTTTCTGGTCCTTCGGCTCCATACATGCGTGTGGGGTGGGGATACTGCTCAATCCCTCGTTTCAGGGCAGTGTCCTTGCCTCCCACACCAATGCTACAGGACGAGTTGTTTATGTTGATGTCCTTACTCAGGGACGAAAGATTCGTCTTGTCATTGTCTATGTGCCTGTTCAAGGAAGGGAACGTTGGATGTTCTTTTCTTCCTTGGACAGGTATTTGATCACGCAGGCTGATCTCGTCCTTGGTGGGGATTTCAACTGTGTGCTAGATCCACGCCTGATTCAGGGGACGAAGGTACTCAACTCCTCTGTTCCCTCTTGACGGTTTCCAAGATGTCTGGCGTTACTTGTATGGCTCTGGTTTTGCCGTCACTTGGCATGGTCAGGGTATGTCTTGTCGCTTGGACCGCTTTTATGTCTCAGGTGGCTTGCAGCCCTTCCTAGCCAGGGCAGCAGTCTATCAGGTTGGTAGTGTGATACGTTATGTCTCTGACCACAGGGCCTTTCTCTCTTCATTTCAGGACTTCTCACCTATAACTAGGGGTCCTGGAGTGTGAAGGCTCAATGTCTCCCTCCTGGAGGATGCCGTGATAGGGGAGCAGCTGCTATCCCTGGTCCGGGAAGCCTGCTCTACTGTTACAGTAGGTGAGTCTTGGTGGGTGGGCCTGAAGGAGATCTGTGCTTCCTTGCTGAGGCAGAGGTGCATAGATTGGGCTCGCAACAATAGGCTTCTACTGCACTCAAAGCAGTCAGCCTTAGTGGCCTTACTTCGGGGAAATCCCACTGATCAATGGACCTGGATGGACATTGAGAGGCTTCAGGGTGACATAGATTTGGAGTATCAAAAGCTCTTCAGAGCTGCTAGCATTGTCCGCCTGTCAGAGTCCCTACAGGCTGAAAACTTGGGTCATGTTTCCTTGTGCAGGGCACGGGAGAGAGCTGGAAGTAAACACATCTCCTCCTTGTTGACGATGGATGGTCGTTTGTCTTCTGACACGACTGACATTCTCGAAACGTGCTTTGTGCATTTTAGCTCCTTGTTTTCGGAGACGCCTGTTGATCGTAGTGTTTGGGATGACATCACCCAGTTCTTGCTGACTCTGGACCAGTCATTCCACGAGGAGTTCTCTCGTCCTCTCTCTGTGGCTGACTGTTGGTCCGCTATCCAGAGCTTACCTTTGGGTAAGTGTCCGGGGCCGGATGGCCTGCCAGTTGAGTTTTACCACCATATGTGGCATGTCATTGGCCCTTCCTTCGTGAAGGTCTTTAATGACTGCTTGACACGTGGCCGTTTACCTGCTGGTATGCTGGAAGGGTTGATTACCTTACTCTGTAAGGATCCTGAGCACTCGTCCAGCATCTCTTCTTGGAGACTAATATCTCTCCTGAACGTTGATTCAAAAATTGTGGCGAAGGTTTTGTGTGCTCGTTTGAATGCTGTGATGCCTTCCCTGGTCCTTAGCACTCAAACGTGTGGGGTACAGGGTAGAAGTATCCAACAGAACCTTGTCCTTCTCCGGGATTTATTCCACTTTCTAGCCAATCGTGATGTCCCGGCAATTTTTGTTTCACTCGATCAGAGCAAGGCCTTTGATCGAGTTCACCACGATTTCTTATGGTATGTTTTGGGGAGATATGGCTTCCCCTCCTCATTTGTGTGTTACCTGAAGGCATTCTACACCGGTGCCTCTAGCAGGCTTCTGGTGAATGGATTCTTGACATCACCTTTTGTTCTTGCTCAAGGTGTTCGTCAAGGTTGTCCACTATCGAGAAGGTTCGTGGGACTCAGTGTACAAACTCTGGACTGGAGAAGTGCGAAAAGCACCGGTGCAGAGCCGAAGCCCCAGATGGTGAATGGGGTCTAGCATCTTCAGGGCAGAGGTCCTGGTGGAACCATAGACCAACGACCCATAGTCCAGTTTGGATCGAATCAAAGCACGATAGATTCTGAGCATAGAACATCGATCCACTCCCCAAGAGCTGGAAGAGAGGACACTGAGGATATTCAGAGCCCTTGCACACTTGACACGCAGCTCCTTGATGTGTGGAATGAAGCTAAGCTTACAGTCAAAGATAAGCCACAAGACCACACGAATGACTATATCGCTGAGACGGAGCTCGGGATTGGGGTGGAGACCCCGTTGGCGGCAAAAATGCATGCAAACGGTATTAGAAAAATAGAATTTAAAACCATTTGCAGTGGTCCATGTCAACAACCGATTGAGGGCAGTCTGAACCTGCCACTCAATAAACCTCATGTTCAACAACTGACACGAGATGTGGAAGTCGTCAACATAGAGCCCATTTGCAACAGTTGGAGGAAGATTATTAGTGATGGCATTAATTTTAACACTAAAAAGTGTGACACTCAATACACAGCCCTGAGGAACTCCAAGTTCCTGTGGGAAGGAACGGGAAAGAGTGGAACCCACACGGACTTGGAATCGCCTGTTCTGTAAAAATTTGTGGATAAAAATGGGTAAATGGCCACACAAACCACAGGAGTGGAGGTCCTGCAAAATTCCGTACCTCCATATAGTGTCATAAGCCTTCTCAAGATCGAAAAACACAGAAACAAGGCGTTCTCTCTTGAAAATGTCTTCCCTGATCGACGTTTCAAGTCGAATCAGATGGTCCATGGTGGATCGCTGTCAACGGAACCCACATTTGGTGGGTGAGAAGATCATGTTTCATTCCAAGAACCAAACAAGACGAGCATTAACCATCCTCTCTAGAACCTTACAAAGACAACTAAGTCAAAGCGATGGGACGATAATTAGAAGGAATCTTGGGATCCTTCCCAGGTTTGGAGAAAGAGAGGACAACAGCCTGGCGCCAAGCATCTGGAAAAATATGTTCCTGCCAGATCCGGTTAAAAATAACAAGAAGAATAACAAGAGAGGCAGGAGAGAGATGGCGCAACATCTCATAATGAACATCATCAGGTCCGACCGATGTACTGCCATATCGATGAAGAGCAAGTTTGAGTTCCACCACTGTAAAGGGGCGATTATAATCATGGAGACGATCGGCCCGAAAAGAAAGAGGCAATTGCTCTGCCCGAGACTTTATGGCCAAGAAGGGAGGGGAAGAAACAGAAGTGCTAGATACACGAGAAAAGCTCTGGCCGAGAGCATCAGCAATGCTCTGGACATCAGAAACTTCCTGGCCATT
>NW_013676529.1:0-9296 GCF_000517525.1 Limulus polyphemus
TATTAACTTTATGGTGATAATATATATCTATTTATCCATTAATTTTAAACAACAAACTATTAACTTTATAAAGTTATAACATATACCTATTTATCCATTAATTTTAAACAACAAACTATTAACTTTATAAAGTTATAACATATACCTATTTATCCATAAATTTTAAACAACAAACTATTAACTTTATAAAGTGATAACATATACCTATTTATCCATACATTTTAAAAAACAAACTATTAACTTTATAAAGTGATAACATATACCTATCTATCCATAATGTTTAAACAACAAACTATTTACTTTATAAAGTTATAACATATACATATTTATCCATAATGTTTAAACAACAAACTATTAACTTTATAAAGTGATAACATATACCTATTTATCCATACATTTTAAACAACAAACTATTAACTTTATAAAGTGATAACATATACCTATTTATCAATAATGTTTAAACTATATGCACTTACTTGCTTGTTGACGAAAGTTTAAATTGTGACTACCATGAAAATAAACCTCAAAGCATCACTAACTAAGGCTTATTCCCTTTGTCACTCTGTCGAGAATGCTTTCACACTCATTTTTTTTGGTAATGCTCAACAATATACATTGTTGCTTAACAATAAAACTGTCACCTGATTATTCTTAGACCAACTATGATATTTATGTTGAATGGTCAATATTCATGTTGATTTGTTAGAAAGGTTTGTTTTTATTCTTTTTTTTATAACTTTGGTGACAGCAAAATAGTTTAATTCAGATGTTTTATGACACTGAGTTGTAACCAAAAGCAAAATAAAATTTACCAAATAGTTCTTCAGCTAAGCCTTATGTTGCGTTTATGTATTAGGCCTAATGGTTAAATTAGACTACAAGTAGGCCTACTATTACTAACATTATAGAGTCAGTGTTTAAAAGGTTTTAAGTAGTGAATAAATGTTAATTAATAAATATTCTTTTGGTATTTCAACACGTATATTACTTACTTGGCCTTAAAACATAAAGAAAAATTAAACGTTTACTGCTACCAAATATCTTTTATCTTTTGTACAGTCGAAAGAGTTAAAATCTGTGTTAGAACGTCCACACTACATTTTTAATTTCTGACTTAAAATACAGCAAAAATTCTCAAGAGTGCTATTTAAGTCTCTTTCAGAGTGCACACGTACTTTTGTTCATGATAACATTTAATTTTTCTGTATAGTTTTTACTACAAGTGTGGTGGTTAAAGAATTACTGATGAAATAAGAGTAGATACGTCATGGAGGTACAGACAAAAATTGTTTTATTTAAATTATATAATTCTAATATTTAAGAAATAAATTGACTAATACCATAATGTAGTAATTACTTGTAGCCATGACATGGCAAACATGTACGAGATAAAAATATACATCGTGAAGTGAGTTTCGCAACCATCACATGTTAAATATATGTATAGTATACACAAAACAGTACCTATGAAATACTAAAAAGAATCATGACGTACTCTTGCATTAAACTGACTTACATTTAGAGAAGTACAAATGTATCAAGATGAAAAAAAAAAGGATTTCCTTACACTTACCCTTTCACCACGAGAATAAAAGAAATATTTCAGTTTGACAATATTACAATGATGTAGTCTTCTCATTATCTGCAATTCTCGATTCTACAAAAAACAAAAAATTGTATGTGGTCCTAGTCGTAGTTTTTCTTAATAGTACTCTAGCTGAAATTTTGAAGAAGCAAAATACAAGGTGTTTTTCTCTAATTTTGTACTCAACAATTTAAATGTTTCTCATAAAAATTATCATTATTTATCTTCCTTCAAATGATATGTTACATAAATATTAAAGAAATGGCACACATGCAAGTTTCTGTTTAAACAAAAAGGATGTAGAAACTTTCAGTGTATTCATGTATAATAAATGAACAAACTCAACCAAAAGATTAATAATTCTCCAAATAGACCAAATTTAGATACATAATTGTGCATTTTTACTTTAAATCTTTTGTCTTGTAAAACTTTTTTGATTGCCACCATTTCCCCAGTGTCGACAAGTCGGGCTTGGTAAACCACACCAAAAGACCCGTTTCCAATGACTTTCATATCAGTGTAGGATACTTCCTGTGGTCTGTCAGGTCCTTGACCTGGAGTTGCCAAAACTGTAGTCACCTTACCTCCATCTTTACCTACAGAAAGGTAAATAACAGATAAATAAAATAAAAACTAGATGTAATAGAGCAGATCCTAGAAAAATTGCGAAAAGGATAAAATACTTACAGACTTTATATCAGTAGTTCCATAAAATCCATTTGATAACCAAATCAATTTTAAACAGTTATGTTCTATGGCATGAGTGCTATTGTTTAAAATATATTTTTGAAGTTTTTTGCTATGCGTGTACATTACAGTACATTTTTATTTTATGATTAAGGTACCCTTTTTTTACTCATTTATTCAAACGTTTTATACACCCCATGCATCGATCTGTTTTTTTCTTATGATTTCCAGCAAGTTTATTTCAAAACTTACTCCTGATCTTTTAAACAATATTTATCACGATTACCAACATAAAACTAAAAAACATTCTGATTCTGTGATTCTAAAAATTATAAAACATTAAAGTTTATTCAAATACTTATTTCTCCTTTTTTTTTGTCTGCAAGTACCAGAAAACAATGAAAATTTTAATAAAATCAACTACACTTTAAATTAGAAAAAATTACTTTGGTTTTGTTTACTTCCTATGACAAATTGACCTACTATTACTTTTTTAATAAAAGATTACAATGTCTCATAAAACTTAAGCTTCAAGTAATAAAATCAAAAAGCCAATGTGATTCTTCAATTACAAGGTTGAACAAAATGGAAAACTTGAATTAACAGGCCACTCAATTCCACAAGCCTGAATGAATCTGTGTGTTCACAACTCCTGAAATACATAGTTTTCACCACAGGATTTCTCAAGCAAAGCCAAGATAAAACAACAATAAAGCACACAGAACTAAGTACTGTAATGTTTATTGAAGCAAGATATCAAAGTAGCTATGACCTAATGAACCAACAACACAGAATCTCACAAACTTCAAGATATTCTTGAATGCACATTTCTGATGATCATAATGCAGAAGTCTACTAGTACACCAGACAGTCCAAGCTGACATGTGGGTGTTCATTAACAACTTGAAATACCTGAGCTTTTGCTATCACGATCATTCTTGATATTTTTTTTTACTCTGTTCCCAGCTGATCCAAAATGTACTCTCACCAGCCACAAGTTCCCAATCGAGAAAGCAAGGGATCATCAATGGGTAGTTATTACATACATCAATTCTCCAGTGTGCATGCAAACTGCCAGGTGCTACGACTTGGATGATTTATGAACCTTTCCACCAATGAAACACTGGTGTCTTCATGTACACTTATTCAAAAAAATGCAATGTTTATTTAAACAATAATAGAAGTCTTTTGATCCACATCAAGAAAGGCATAATTACTGTCAACAGAGCTGGGCAAATAACTCGACGAGTATCATGTCAATTGGAGTCACATAAAATTGATTAATCAATTGAAATTAATGTTTCTAATTATTTGAATTATCCACATAATGGAAATATATATATAATCATGATTTCTCATTATTTTTTGATTAATTCAAATTTGTTCGGCATAATCAGCATTTTGCCTATTCAAAATAATGACCAATTTTATATCCATGAAAATCTCATTATCCTCTTCCTCTACTAAATCAAACAAGTTCTGTTTTCTATTGTATCTTCTTTTTTCATTTATTTCTTCCAAACACTTTTCAATCGACTGCCATTCTTTCATTTCTTGGTGGACTGACTTGAAATTTGGTAGGGTTATACATTGGTCCAATACATCCAGACACCTATTTCTTTCTTTTTTAATTAGAACTTTTTATGGATTTTACAGGGTCAAAGGTCAAACAACCCAAAAATGTATATTTTGGGATCCTGTGCAGTCATATTAAAGACAATGGAGATGAAAATTGGTACAAATATATAAATGTTCATGCTCCCAACGTTGACTGAACTCTATTTATAACAACCTTCTTCTTTCTTCCTCCAACTCAGTCTTCTATCCAATTAGCCAACTTATCCCCCACACCTACAGAGATGACATTCTTAACAAGCCTTTTATCTAACACCTTTTCAAATGCTTTCTGAAACTCCCGATACACCAAATCTAAACCCATTCCCTCATCTACATAAGCAGTAACCTCTTCAAAGAATGTTAAAAGCTTAGCAAGTCAAAAGTTTCCACTTGTAAAACCATGCTGACTATCCAATAAAATTTTAAACTTTGTTAAATGACTTAGTAAAGCATTTTTACCAGACTTTTTACAAACTATTCTCACAACTGATGTAAGACTAATTAGTTGTATAATTACTGGGGCAATTTCTATCACCTTCTTTGAAAATAGCATTAACTAACTTCCAACCTTCTGGCACTTGCCCACACTTCACGAAGTTAGAAAAAAGTAGTAGCAAGTGGCTCACATATCCAATGTTTAATCTCCTTCAAAACCCTTGCATATATCAACCATCCTGTATCATCTTTCATTTCAAATCAATAGACAATTTAAATAGATATCTATACGGAGGCTCCGTTTATGCAGAATTCGGCATTATACACACACACACATAAGCACGAACATTTAATAAAACACTCCCTTATATCCAAAAGCCACAGGGATTTGGTAACAAGGAACAAAGCATCCTTTCATAACATCATGCCACCCCACAGTGTTGGCACTACAATAAAACTGTTATCTCCTTGCACTCCGAGTTTCCTTATACTTAATTTCCCATTAAGTTTCAAACTTTGTAAAGTAAAGCTATAACAACTTTTATATTACAGAATATGTTAGCATTATTTTAACTCTGACTTTATGTTTCTTTAAGTCTTTATAGTCAACAGTGATTGGTCCAAAACACTATATCATTATAATGTAAGTCTCTCTTCTTCCACGTAAACAAAATATGCATGCGTCATATCATCATCGCAAAAATAAAACACCACAGCAGCTAGCATGGAGAAGTTAAGTGTATTTAACCCAATAACACAAAATTATTATCTGAACAGATGTAACAGCATGGCATGGTGATTAGGGTGCTCGATTCACAATCTGTGGGTCTTTGGATCTAAACCCAAAATACTATATTTTCATAGCAGAAATCTCTCTTCTTTAATGTAAAAAAAATACTGAAAACACTGTTACAGTGCTACACAGCTGGCTTGAAAAAGTTAGTGTAAATCACACTAACTTGCAAAAATAAAACATTATAAAGTGGCTAGCATGGAGAAGTTAAACAGTGTAGTTAACACAAGAATATTAAATTATCTTAAGAGATGTTCTGGTTTTGACCTGACAAAGCTTAGTGATTAGGGAACTCAATATGAAATGTGCAGATGGTGGGATTGATACAAGTCGCTGAACATGCTCACCATTTAACCATGGGGGCATTATACTATGACGGTCAATCCCAGTATTTGTTGGTAAAGAGTAGCCCACTACTTAGTGATGGGTGTTGCTGGCCAGATGCCTTTTCCTCTAGTCTCCAAACGTTTATCTTTTAAAAAGTGGGTTCCCTGTCATCAAATTTTAAACATGGGTATATTGTCAGGAGTCTCATAGATCTGGTATCCACACCTAGGTTTATCTATATATCACATTAGTTAGATCAGTTATTCTGTATGGATTTGAATGTTGGTACCGTAATGAAAGAACATACGACAGATTTGTCCAGTCTGAAAATACTGGATTGATGGTATTATGAAGAAGGCTAGATAAAAATGGATCAGACTCGTCATTCACAGGGAGAGAAAGAATCACCACACAGGCAGTTAAACGAAGACCTAATGGAACTAAAAAAAAAAAGGAACACTGAGACCAACTTGGATTGGCACTATGAAAAGGACAGCTGGAGATTAATGAGATGATGTGACTTGGTATCGATGTGACTTGGTATCAGTGTACTTGGACCAAGCTTGTGGAGATCCTTTGTGTCACTAGGCATGTAGAACCTTTATAATAATAATGCTATATATTTAGACTATAGAAGCATTTACAAATATAAATTACCCACATTTCAAAGACTTTGTCAGTTCTACCAACCAGTATAATTGATTTGAAATGACTCTGTAGCATTTTTCATAAATGTACATATGGTCTAATTATTATACAGAATTGTTTGTAAGCAAAAACTTCTTATTTATTGTAGTTGTTATAAAAAGTCAAAAAAACTCAAATGATAAAAGTAAAAGCAGTCGCATATCAATCAAATTGTTATAAAAAGTAGACGACTCATATCTACCAAAAGCTAGTGCAAAAATAACATTGTTTCATGTTCATATTAGGCATCAACACTGTCCTAATTATTGAGTGTAGTATAAATTAGTATTTTCAGTTACTTGATCCAGAGCTCTGTGTTCGCCATACTGTTTCAGGTAATTAACCAAAATGCTTAATAACTGTTATATTTCTTATATAATTATTTTATCCAATGTTTAAGCTGCGACTCCACCATTTGTACTAATACTGACACAGCTAAATTAAGGTTAATGAACACAACTATTTTCAGTTGCTTCAAGTTAATTAATTTTTCCACTGCAACCAGAACTACAATATCTCAGTGCTAAAGATTCTGATGCCAATTGATTCAAAACAACTTGACCAGCATGGCAGATTTAAATTTCAGCTCAAGCTTAGGATCACATAAATATAAGTAACAGTTTCTTTACTAGCCCTGTTGAAATAACAACAGTAAAATGTTTTGTTGGAATATTTTTTAACATTATTGTTATTATTGCCTATAAAGTTTTTTTTTCTAACTTTACTGTTAAAACTACTTACATAAAGTTATTAATATCACAATACTATCAATATAGTTCTGTATCAGCCATTTACAGAACTTAAATATTACTTACTGCTTATTTTAATGCCTGGAAAACTAGGGTGTTGTTGTTGTTGCTGCTGCTGTTTATTACCATCAGTGAAGGATGTTGTCCTTGGTCTACCACTCATGATCAAGTAACTTTTGATTTTCTTTTTATTCGTAATTATCGTTCAGTACTACTACTAGTTACTATTTCTTCTTAATTAGTATTCGTTTTGCAACACCTATTTTGATTCGTTTTAAATATCACATTCTAATATTTCTCCTACATGCGTTTAACGTGTGTTTCTCGAATTCACGCATCAAGTAAGCTTGTTTTTCGCTTAGTTTTCAATGTAGTTATCGTAAGTCCTATCGCCGAATTAATTTAGTAGTTAGTACTAATAGTAACAACCTAATTTCTTCCGACGGAGTACCACTAACTAAGCCTAAACTAAAGATAAAGTTAAGCCTAATGGTAGTGCATTACTATTTTTTATACAGCACAATCTCAAATACATTTTTTCTTTAGTTCCTGTATAAATAATTTTTCTTCTAGTGCTGCGTAAGAAACCACAGAAAATAGTGCACTTCACAACAAAATAGATAACTTGTAATTGTATATGGTTAACCATGAAATCTAAGGAAGCATTAATGACGATCGCATTGACCTCTACGTCACTTCGATAGATATCATATGATCTGTGGCGCTGAAATACATTGATCGTAACTTTTTTTTATTATTAAATCTATTTATTTTAGAATCGTAAATGTTTTACAACTTATATCTCCATTATAGTGTTCAACTTGAGTCAATGGGTTTTTATTTTCGTTTATTCATGTATATAATCAATGAAAGGGTTTCTGTTTGTTTTAAATATTTTCCACTACATTTTGGTAAGAGAAAACGACTTTGACTTTCCAAAAAACATTAAAAAACTCTTCTTTTTTTTCTGCTAACGTTTTGTTATTACGGCTTCGTCAGTGCTAACAGTGTAAGAACTAAATCCTTCCAGTATGTTTTACAAATTCAGAGAAAAACAAAATACTTCCCATTACATATATATATTACTTTGATTTTTATTGTTGTTTTTATTAAGTTCAGAGAACACATAGTACAAAACAGAACGAAAATATTGATCTCGTACAATATATGATTCGTTTTTAGTATATGCCCTTGGACTAGGGTTAAACTTGAATAGAGTTCATTCTTTTTATTTAATTTATTGTTGAATATCCGCTTTTTGCTGGTTTAATTGTACATACATATCTACATCAAAACTGGATAAAGTTTAAGTATTTTGAACTAATTTTACACATTGCTTGTCTTTCAGAGTCCACTGTATGTGTGGGAAAAAATAAAAGAAGCCATCAACCAAACACCTATCCTAAAAATATAAATAACTAAATATAGAGAAAATTCAATGAACTGTTTTCGCAAATATATGGAACTAACAGTAGTGATGTTCTAGAGGAGAGACCGAGTGCGACGCTTTAGAAAGGTTATATCTTTCTTACTTCATTTTTGATTAAATATCTAACTAACAAAATAAGTATATATATATGATTCATGAAATAACTTCTAACATAGGAGTTCCTAAAACCTACAGCAACAATCAATGATACATAAATAATCTAAATTATGAGTAACAGGCAAACTGCAAAAATCTTCTGAAGGCCCAATGTTCGCGTTATAATGCCGCAAAGTTACACTTCGATTAGTGTAGACCAACAGTTGGCGATGCTCACTAACTGTCTCCCACCTAGTTTAGCAGCCCAAAATTAAAGACGGCAGAACCAATGGTTTTTGTGTGGCTATGCGCAAATATCAGAAGGAAACAATAAAGTGGCTTTAAATATTGTTACGTCTCCGTTTGTTAATTAATTTTCCGTAAATTCGTTCCGACGAAACTTTAGCGATACAAGTCCTTTCTTAAATAAAACTGGTTTATTCTTTCCGAATACAACTTTACGATACACTTAATTTCAACAGTCGCTCTATAACAACGTTATAACTCACGTCTCACGTGGCCAACAATATTTTGTCCACATACATTCAATTACTCATTACCTCCCCGTCGCTTCGTGGCCGGTGTTATATATATATACAAGACTACACTATATCTAGTAATCTCCCGACAATTCACGAAGGTTCGAGAAGGACGTGGCTTGATACTAATCACGTGACCTCGCTGACGCAATACTGCCCCCTCCTTAATATTGTTCGTCCCGAACAATAGCCACTAACATTAAACCAATAACAATTAACTTAATTAAATGTACAGAATTACAAACACAAAATTACAATTCAACAAAGTCTCTTAATTTTACGGGACGTATTTTCTTCCGTACTGGTCTCCGTCTCGTTGGCTTCTGTTTCACGTGGGTTCATCTGCTTCATC
>NW_013676529.1:10296-16037 GCF_000517525.1 Limulus polyphemus
CCATTGTTGTAGGTTTTCTTGCCACTGCTGTAATCTTTCTTGTTTCTTTTCTTTTTCCCCTAACAACTGTTGTAATCTCTCTTCGTGTTTATTTTGGTGTTCGAGCTGCCACTGTTCCAGGTTTTCTTGCAACTACTGTTGTCTCTCTTCTTGTTTCTTTTCTTTTTACTCCAACAACTGCTGTAATTTCTCTTCTCGTTCTTCTTGTTTCTTTTGCTGTTCTTGTATTGCTGCCATCAAATCTGCTAAGCTGTGGTTTGATTTTCCGCCTCTCGTTTCCATCTTCTTCTTCTTTTTTTTATCCCACTCCTGACACCAATTTGTTACGTCTCCGTTTGTTAACTAATTTTCCATAAATTCGTTCCGACGAAACTTTAGCGACACAAGTCCTTTCTTAAATAAAACTGGTTTATTCTTTCCGAATACAAGTTTACTATACACTTAATTTCAACAGTCGCTCTATAACAACGCTATAACTCACGTCTCACGTGGCCAACAATATTTTGTCCACATACATTCAATTACTCATTACCTCCCCGTCGCTTCGTGGCCGGTGTTATATATACAAGACTACACTATATCTAGTAATCTCCCGACAATTCACGAAGGTTCGAGAAAGACGTGGCGTGATACTAATTACGTGACCTCGCTGACGCAACAATATCAATGCCAAAAACTCTAGAGAGTAACATATTGGAATTTTTAATAGCAACAGAATCGAATAGTTTTAAACTATTTGTCCCAGTATATATACCAAGACAAATGCACACAACCTGCATAACTATTTTAAAAATATTGTTACGACAGCAGAGGTCACGTGACACTAGTAACACGTCACGCGCTTCTACAACGTTCATGAAGCCTCGGGAGTTACTAAATTTGGTTCTTTCTAGAAATAGTTAAACAACCGAATACTCTATCTAGTTATACTGGTTGAAAGTCGTGTGTTGTGAGAAATTTAATAATATTTTCAAGATGAAAACAGTTTTAAGATTTTACGTTAAAGCTGTACAAGCTTATAATATTGTAAGAATGACTATTTTCGTCATTATTTTAAAGAAAGCCACTCACAAGAAAACTTTATTCCTCTTCCTTTTCTTGCAAGTTTTGAATTCTAAATATTACACTAATTTTTATAGACACAAAGGAGTATTTTTGCATTGTAATTACTTATATGAATCATGCTTGTGTTACGTCTCCTTTTGTTAATTAACTTTCCGTAACTTCGTTCCAACGAAACTTGCGACACGAGTTCTTTACTTAATAAAACTGGATTATTCTTTCCGAATACAACTTTACCGATACACTCAACTTCAACAATCGCGCTAAACAAACGCTATAACAACGAACGTCAATAATACTTCTGACCGCAGATCAATTACTCACTATCTACACAGACATTACCTTGTCACGTTGTCCCCCTCTTTTATATACCCGACTACCCTATATCTAGTAAGAACTAGAACATTCGCCAAAGTACAGGATAGTTCTAGAAACGTGGCGTCACTGTAGTCATGTGATCTCGATGACGCAACACTTGTAATAAACGCAATAAATAATGTAGGTCCAAACTGATGCTACATATACTTATAGAATTTTGAGATTACGAACTAAAATATCATTAACGGCGATGGTACATTCTAATATTTAATGGTTTTAGTTTTCTTGTGTACTGATTTCTGACAGTACGTATTTCTAGTTTGTTCTGTAGGATTGGCTTCATTAATGTGTAAGTTAACCAACAGAAAAAAAAAAGCCCTCTAAAAACAGGAGGTTTTCGAATCTCGGTCTTGAGTGTACATTTCCCGACAGATAGGCTGCAAAGAACGAGACCAGACGTAAAGTTTACCCAAATAAAACTATTTAATAACACTATCACAATTGAAAACTCAAATAAAGAGTATACTAAACAATAACACGATTAACGTTTGGGCAAGTTATTCTGTGTCTGTGCGATTGCATGACTGACAACGGTAAATTTACAGATTGACAACGCTGTGCACAGCAGATAGTCCGGTGTAGCTTTGCTGTAAAACACAGTGACAAGAGCTGAAGAAAGAGTTACTGCCAATGCGTTTAGGTCCCTTCAGTAATACAAACTAAAAAAAAAAAAAGGATTAAAACCAAACATTGAATGAAGATGTACTTCAAGTTAAGACAAAAGCTACTTTAAACTATAACAAAAATTATCCATGTGAAATCCAAAATCTCAGTTGCCTTATTCCAAGTATAATCAGGCCCATACACAAAATATTTGAAATCGGGGTTCTAATTTGTGAGATAAAAAGCCAACACATGTAGACAACGAAGAAAACGTTAAAAGGCGTAAACAGCTGTACTATAACTATATAAACATATTTTTTACATCACAAAAATAGGGAGTTAGACAAATCCCCCCCCCCCCTGCGTACATGCGTGATAATTATATTATAAGCCCAAACACTGCCTTAAATATATATCATTAAACTCACAAAATCCTGATGCGCAAAAGCAGTGATTTGTTAGATAGTTAGCGGTGTAAGGTCAAGAGAAATTCCATTCACAGCTTTCATCTGATTCGCTGGCAAGAATCGCCTGTCTCACTATTTAAAAAGAGAAGAAACAAAACACACTGTGGCCTTCGATTAATCTAGATCGCCACGTGAAAGCTAGTAGCTCACTTCAGCGCCTTCCCGCGTCCAACTAGAGAACTATGAAAAATAATATAGTTTTGAGCATTTTAAATTTTAATCAAATGGTTAGAAAACATACAGTACGTTCCCGTGCTATAATTGGTAGCTTAATTTTGACCGCAAGTTCTTAAATATATGTGGACTTAATTGGGACGAAACAGAAATATAAAAAAAAACTGATGAGCAATATGCAAGATCACTGATGTATGTATATCCATACCTGATGTATGTATATCCATACTGGTCCATACCTGGTATATGTATATTCATACCTGGTGTATGTATATTCATACTGGTCCATACCTGATGTATGTATATCCATACTGGTCCATACCTGATGTATGTATATCCATACTGGTCCATACCTGATGTATGTATATCCATACTGGTCCATACCTGATGTATGTATATCCATACTGGTGTATGTATATCCATACCTGATGTATGTATATCCATACTGGTCCATACCTGATGTATGTATATCCATACCTGATGTATGTATATCCATACTGGTCCATACCTGATGTATGTATATCCATACTGGTCCATACCTGATGTATGTATATCCATACTGGTGTATGTATATCCATACCTGGTGTATGTATATCCATACCTGATGTATGTATATCCATACCTGGTGTATGTATATCCATACCTGGTGTATGTATATCCATACTGGTCCATACCTGATGTATGTATATCCATACCTGATGTATGTATATCCATACCTGGTGTACGTTTAAATCAAGTTATCCAACTACGATTATGTATAAATAGATAAATAGTATACTTATATAAAATTGTTACTTATTGCTATTAAGTGTGATTTCCTGTATCCAAACAATAGATTAAATAATATACTTATATAAAATTGTTATTTATTGCTATTAAGTGTGATTTCCTGTATCCAAACAATAGGATAAATAATATACTTATATAAAATTGTTATTTATTGCTATTAAGTGTGATTTCCTGTATCCAAACAATAGGTTAAATAATATACTTATATAAAATTGTTACTTATTGCTATTAAGTGTGATTTCCTGTATCCAAACAACAGGTTAAGTATATTTCTATATATATATATAAAATGTTCCCAAGATTACATTTAAAATAAGATTTTTTAACATTCTTAAATAAAGGGTGCAGTTACCAGTTGAACAAAAATGGTAAGAACAGTAAAAATATTCTTGACTAATTATTATGTCTTGAAACACTCGAATTTTTAAAGTACCAAATATCACTATATCTTGTAACGTGGGTAGACAGATTATATTGAATTATATACGTATTAATACTATCTCTAAATATCGATTACGTCATCAATACATTATGGCTTAAGGACTGGTGCATTTGTTTCATAATATACCATTTGTCTATAGTAGGTATCTAGCAGCTTATCAGTGTCCTGACACAAGAGTGGACAATAAACCATAGCGTTAAACATAGCGTTAACTATAACGTTGGTGACTATTTAAGTGAAAGGTATGAGAATAAGATATAATTAAGATATAAAGTGCAGATAGCAATGATTATATTCATGGTTAACTGCGGATATTTTTCTTTACGCCCCTCTTAATGAGGTTTTTACGCATTTCGAACCTGAGATTTGGAAAAACTAACATCTTAGACTGAGCTTTTGCTTGGCACCTACTGTTACCTAAGAAGCTTGTCTTTCAATATCAGACTGACTCAGCCAAGACTTGCCCATGAAACAAACTTTCTCTGTTGCTCAAAGTGGCGCTTAAACTTGCTTTCAATAAAGAAAGTGACACTTGGTGTGTAGAGGTGAGTTGCACGACTACTTTGTTCCTACATCATTTCAACACGTATATATACACAAGAGCGTCTATTGAGCACTTGTAAACTGCAGACACACAAGAAGGGCGGTAAAATAGGGTGTAAAATGTATGACTCATTTGTCAAGTTACGGCTGTAAAATCAGGTAATGAGGGATCTTTTGCACAACAAATAAAGACCCCATTTTTAAGCAGAACCTAAACTTTTACAGCAGATGTAAAACACCTTATAAAAACGGACAGTTTTCTTCACGTAGACGAAACCAAAGTGGGCGATGAATGGAGCAAGTAAACACTGAAGGTTAAAGTTCAATAGCCACGAAAATAAATCTTTGTTGTCCAAAAATAAATACTGGTTATGCTTATTTTTCAGGTTCTTTTAGTTAGATCATTATTCTAAATAAACTACTTTATTAACAAAATAAAGTTTAGAAGAATAATGTCTATAGACAGGGAACGTTTAGCAATAACTTCAAAACTGAAAACTTATCGTTCCAAACAATGAGTCCGACTTAAATGAACAACTCTATCGATCCGCAGTGAAATGTGCAGTAAAATCCCAAGCTTTGTCTATATCAGTGCTAGCTGTGGGGTACCCGTTAAGGAAGCAAAGTTATATCCCAAGCTTTGTCTATATCAGTGCTAGCTGTGGGGTACCCGTTAAGGAAGCAAAGTTATATCCCAAGCTTTGTCTATATCAGTGCTAGCTGTGGGGTACCCGTTAAGGAAGCAAAGTTATATCCCAAGCTTTGTCTATATCAATGCTAGCTGTGGGGTACCCGTTAAGGAAGCAAATATTGTATCAAGGATAATGTTCCCCTTCTTTATTTATTCGGGTATTACATCTCTAACTACCTCATTATATGCTATTTCCATACCATACTTTGTGGAAGCTAGTAACTGACACATTTAACTGATTAAATACTTATGTCTTTAAACTCAAAGCCAGAAGTCTATATAAAAAAAAGAGGAAATGTGCCCTATTTCAGGGGGACTTTTAATCCCCCTACATAGGCGAAAATCTTAAAACAAGACAGCCCATGCACACCGATGGACAGTTTCCAGCTACAGTATCAAAAGTTACGGTAGTCGAGCCACCCAATTGTGGGTGGTGGATCCTAAAATATGTACACAGCAAAAGTTACGGTAGTCGAGCCACCCAATTGTGGGTGGTGGATCCTAAAATATGTACACAGCAAAAGTTACGGTAGTCGAGCCACCCAATTGTGGGTGGTGGATCCTAAAAGATATACACAGCAACACAAATAAT
>NW_013676530.1:0-5815 GCF_000517525.1 Limulus polyphemus
GTCGATGTGGAAGCTCCAAAGTTCACGGTTTCACTGTTTAACATCTATATACTCCAGATAAATTATAGAATATATAATTATCTTACAGTTGTCGATGTGGAAGCTCCAAAGTTCACGGTTTCACTGTTTAACATCTATATACTCCAGATAAATTATAGAATATATAATTATCTTACAGTTGTCGATGTGGAAGCTCCAAAGTTCACGGTTTCACTGTTCAACATCTATACACTCCAGATAAATTATAGAATATATAATTATCTTACAGTTGATGGTGTGGAAGCTCCAAAGTTCACGGTTTCACTGTTTAACATCTATATACTCCAGATAAATTATAGAATATATAATTATCTTACAGTTGACGATGTGGAAGCTCCAAAATTCACGGTTCCACTGTTTAACATCTACAGTGTTTCCGAGCAAAAACATGTACGCTTCGAGGCAAGGGTGGAACCAAGTAATGACCCAAATCTTAAAATAGAATGTTTTAAAGATGGACAACCTCTTCAAACAGGTATGTCGTGATTTGATTTTCTAGGATGTTGATTTGAAAAAAATGGTCTTAATATTCGAATGGCCAATCCTAGATTTTATTCCATTTTCAGTGTTTTTAAGGCACGTACTCTATAAGTAATAGACATTTCTTTAATTTTCCTTTTCCTGTAACATTATTAACATAAAACATATTAACACCTGATCTAAAACTGGACATAAAATGGTTCTTGTTGTTTGTTTTTTAATAGTATTTTAGGCTAGTCTGTTTGTTTGTAGTTAAGCACAAAGCTACACAACGGGCTATCTGTGCTCTGCCCACCACGGGAATCGAAACCCGATTTCTAGCGTTGTAAGTCCGCACACATCCCGCTGTGCCACTGGGAGGAGGGGCAGGCTGGTCTGTGTCCATACATTTTAAACTAAGGTAGGTGAAGCTAATTAACGGTTATATTGTCAAAGTTCGATAAATCTAAATATCCCCCCTAGCTCTTCTCTTTTTAGAGACCCCAGTGTCATAGAGGTAAGACTGCAGGTTTCGATACCCGTGGTGGGAACATCATAGATAGCTCATTGTGTGGCTTTGTACTTAACTACAAATATACAAATAAATATTTTTTTTTCATTCATATATATATAATGTATCTGAAACACGTTGCTGACTGTTACACCACTTTGTTTAATAAATGAAAGGTACCCACTATCTAAACATTTACCAAACCTCATCGTTATAGCATCAATTCGAAGAGTTTCCAACAAGCTAAACATCACTAGACATTTACCAAACCTAATCGTCATAGCACAAAGTCGAAGAGTTTCCAACAAACTAAAAGTCCCTAAACATTTTCCAAACCTCATCGTCATAGGTTTAACTTGTTGGAAACTCTTCGACTTTGTGTGCTATGACGATGAGGTTTGGTAAATGTCTAGTGATAGCTTGTTGGAAACTCTTCGAATTGAAGCTTGTTGGAAACTCTTCGAATTGATGCTATGACGATGAGGTTTGGTAAATGTCTAGTGATGTTTTTGTTGGAAACTCTTCGACTTGGTGCTATGACGATGTGGTTTGTTAACTGTTTAGGGACTTTTACGTTTGTTTAGCAGTTTCCTGTTGTTTTTTTGGGGCGATGGTGTCAGTTAATTCTGATGTTTCGAAGCTCTTCCAGTCAATACTATGGCGGTGAATTTTAGTACATATTAATGATATGTAACCTGTTGGGAAATGTTCGAGAAGGTGAAGTTTGGTATATGTATCTAGTGATGTTTAGCAAAAAAAGTTGTGTGTTGTTTCAAAGGCAGATACGTTTGTGTTTAAATGTACATATTTTCTAACCTCTTCAACCACTGAATGTACAAGTCCTACATACCTATACGTACTATTATCTGGTACTTAATGTTCCGAACTTACCATACAAAAATGATTTTTTTTTCTACTGTATAATAAACCTTTACGCTGGACAAAACTGCTAAAATTTCCACCTTATCTGTTGCAGCAATTCAGAAAGATCCATGTCGAACTAATGGCTAGCTCTGGCGTTATTTCTGTCTTTGCTATTAGCTATTAGGGCATCTCCCACTTAATTATTATCTCTGATGTTATCCCACTCTCTGCCATAATTCTGACAGCACATCCCACTCCAGTTAACGAGTAGTTTTTATACAAATTTTTATCAAAGTAGCTGCTATCGAAGGAGAACAAGAGCTCTTCCAAATCAACTCATCGTCTGCAAATTGTGATGTTAAACCAAAATACATACATGCATGATAGAGCGAACTGCCCCTCCCTTTGGAACACCCACCTCGGGAGTAAAGTACTCCAGGAGGTACTTTCTACATTCACTCTGTATTTTCTAATAAGATATAAAATCAGTGAACAACACCTGTTGGTAATTGTTTTAACTTATATCTTAAACTGTTATGCCATATAGTGTCTAATTCTTTCTCTGTATCTAGAGAGTAGGCGACAGTGCATTTCTTATGATTAGAACTATCTATCGGTTTCAGTTAATCTAACCAAATGATCCGCTGTTTGCCGAAGCTTTCTGAAACCATTTTGAACTTCGGGTAATTTTCACGTGATCTTCAGAAAAGTGGAGATCCTATTGGTAATAATTATTTCTAAAATTTTGCCTAAACAACTAGTCAGACTGATTGGTCGTTAGCTTCCTGTAGAAACATAAGAACATTTGCTTGCTTCCAAGAGGCTGGAATGTAACCAGAACTGAGGGATAAATTATATAATGCTCTTAGATGGTCAAACAATTTCCGAGTGCTTTTTTTGGTTTGTATTCCATCTTTACCTGGAACTTCGTAAAGTTTTGTGGATTTGTTGTAACTACTGGGAAATTTGGTGTGTATATGTTTATTTTGTTCTATATACTTGTTTACTGCGTGTCTATGGTTTTCCTCAATTGTTTTTTTAAAACTTCGTTTTTTTTTCGTTTGTAAATGCCATTTCATGATGCAAGGTTGGAGAAATTTTATACCTATTTTGGTTATTTGTAAAACGTTTCATGTGTGACCAAAAGTTTTTAGGGTTGTGTGTTCATTCATTTTGATGTATGGATCTCTTGTATTGGCTTTTCAGATGACGACGTTCGTTTATCATTTGGGTGTAAGGTTTCCATGTATTTTGATAGAGTATCGCTTTTGTTTTAGTATTGTCTGTTCTGCAGCTTTGGCAATTCACTCAGTAATTGGTTGAAAATAATTATCAATGCCAGATGGTTTCTCTGCTAGATTTATTGTTGTTTCTGGAAATAATTGGTCTAGGAAGTTTGCATATTCTTCCCAATGACGGGAGAACAGGCAGGAATAATGTTGATGCCAAATTTCATTTCGCAAGCAGGATACTCTACACTAAACTGTTAGTAATTAATCACACTACCATTTCAAAATGTGACGTAACTTAAAGGAAAATAAAATGTAGATTTACCGTATGTTTTTTGTTGAGTGACTCTCAACATGACTGAAATACTCAACAATTACTTTTCTCGGTGGGTGGTACAAGTAGCTCAGAGCTTTGGCTCTGACTGAAACCAAGAGTGCAACACATTTAACCTTTTTAAAGTCCATGAAATAATTTAAATTTATAGATTAACTTAAACTTTTCCCGTCACTGGGGACGGGTACTTTTCCTTGTTGTATTATAAATAAATCAATTAAATGTATATTTTATAAAGGTTTCATAATTATCATTCCATATATTTTAAATGTCTCACGTGTTCTAGATTTAGTGAACTTTATGAGGTATTAATGCAAAGTCAAAGGTGGCGTAATATCGAACACCAGGTTTTTGAGCCGTGTATTACAATAATATACAAATAAATATTAAAATAAAACCTGATTATTAGTTATTAATCATGAAATTTACATTGTCTTTGTATTATTGGATAGTTTATTTTCTCGCCAAAACATTTGTCCAAACTGTCAAAGATAATTATTATACAAATTGGTTATTTCTATTTTCATACATCTGTAAGGAATATCAAATATATTCCACACATAACTGTCGATTTAGTTTCAATTCAACGCTAAATCCAAATATCTTAACATCTGTATTAGGTTCCCGTATAACCATCAGCGTTAACTCTGGCTTAGTGGTGTTAAACATAGATTCTGTTATCCTGGAAGACAGTGGAACATACGTTTGCAAAGCTTCCAATTCGGCGGGAAGAGCATCTACCGAGGGTATCTTGTCTGTTACGCCCATTTAACATTGTTTTTTTTACCACGTAACAATGTCTATTACCACGAGAACCCTACCATTTCTAAGTAACAGTCGTTACTATCATGTACACTCTTGTCAGTTATTTTACATTATCAGTGTATGTTACCACGTGAACCCTAATGTAAGTGTAATAAAATTAATTTTATCATGTTTATCCTGTCATGTCACTCATTTAAGTTTGTGGTTAGATTATGATAAAAAAAATCTAAAGATATAGGTAAGAAAAAAACTAACGTATTTCTTTAAAGTTAGAGAATATTTTTGTAAAATAAATATCGGTGAGAGTAAAGTGTCTTATGTTATTACATGAACAGTACTGTTTAGAAACATCATCAGACTTACCCAATTTTTACGACAATCTAAGTGTTCTATAACCTCGACTGCTTGAAAACTCGTATTCTCTTCAGTCACTTTGGTTATAAAATGATCGAGTCTTATCAACTAACATAAAAATTAAGTAGTTTAGCTGTACAGCAGAACCCTCTAGATATTAAATTAGCCGACGAATTTACATTTTATATGTTGTTAATCACGAAGATGCACAATGAGGATCGAATCCCGAACTTAAGCGTTTTCATTTCTCAAGTTTACCGCTAATCCACCGGCGTGGGGGGATGAAAGAAAGGGACTACTGATATCAAAAACAAAAACTAAATATGAACTTTTCATGCCACCTCGAGAAACAATTGTTTTTATGTATGAATGGAAATAAAAATATATCTTCAAGAAATAACGGTTACTTCGTCAACTGGGACATTAAAAAAAATCTACAGTAAGATTAGTCGTAACTCTAAAATAACAAAGTACTCGTCAACTGGGACAATAAAAAAATCTACAGTAAGATTAGTCGTAACTCTAAAATAACGGTTACTTCGTCAACTGGGACAATAAAAAAATCTACAGTAAGATTAGTCGTAACTCTAAAATAACAAAGTACTCGTCAACTGGGACAATAAAAAAATCTACAGTAAGATTAGTCGTAGTTTTAAACTGTACAAAAAAAAATCAAGATTACAATGTTCAAATCAATATTATAAATAATTATTTGCACACGGTTTAGTTACCTACAAATGTAAAAGATGACTAAAACAGTTACAACTATTAGAAAATTTTGTTTTCCAAAATATAAGAAACTGTTTAGTTTGTCGAATGTGGATTTAGTAAAAAACAACGTTCTTGTCGACGTAAAATCCGGTTTCTTTATTTTTTCAATATTTTAAATGGTTAACATTCTAAATATCAATCCAATTAGTGTTCAAAACGTTTACACACTGACATTATAAATGCAGAAAACATGATATTTCGTGGAGAGAGATAAACGGAAACAACCGATACGAAGATCTACACAAGCAGTCCCCCCACGTGAAGTCAAACAGAAATAACAGATACGAAGATCTACAAAGGCAGTTCCCCCACGTGAAGTCAAGTACGAATTTGAAAGTGGCATAGCAGAAAAAAGTATTGTTTGTTTATATTTCGCGGAAAGCTACACGAAGGCTATCTGCACTTGCCCTCCCTAATTTAGCAGTGTAAGACTAGAGGAAAGGCAGCTAGTCATCACCATCCACCGCCAACTCTTTTACCAACGAATAG
>NW_013676530.1:6719-15937 GCF_000517525.1 Limulus polyphemus
ACACTGGATACAGAATGACTAGGCCAGCTCCTACACTGGATCGAGGACGACTAAGCCATCCATCAGGTCTGAAGGACACACAAGTCGTTCTATTAAAGTTCCAAAGAAGAAACATGCCCATTCAACTTCCAGCTGTGCTTATGAAAGAACTAGGACTGACATCAAGTATTCTTTTACCCAGGTTTTAATAATAAAAAAATTATGGAACACTATTACCTACAAGTAGGAGGGCATAACGTTTTTGTATGAAAGTTATCGAGGTGGCTCTCATTCAAAATCAACCCTTAAGACAAATAATTGTTTTGAACAAACCAAACAGCACCATATAATTTTTTTTCTAATTTCTAATTACTTTACGTCATTGATATCGGAGTTTCTTACTCTCTCAAATACTACACAAAAATTTTAGAATTTTTATAATCTTATCACAGTACATAATGAAATTAGTGTTAAGACTTCACTCACCCCATACATATATGGTGTGAGCCAAGTGTAAAACTAAGGTTATTTAGAACAAAAAAAGAAGATTATATGTGTTATATGTGGAATATTTTAATATGGGGAGAAAAGTACGCAAATCGAATGTTTATAATAAAAGACAAAAATCTGCTTAATAGTTGGAAACACTGATCAAGTGTTTGTGAAAGATGCTAAATTCTACATGAGAGAAAGAGATACATATATCAAATGTTTTGTATAATAGAATAAAAAAAACTTGTTAAAAAATACATTTGATAGTCAGTTCACACGCTGTTGGTTTTACCGATTTCAATATTAAGTTTTTAAATGCTTCTCTTACTCCCACATCAACCAAACTAGCTGTTGAATACATTGACAGCACGTGTTCGGTACAAATATTTTACATAATTTACTTCCAGGAATTATTTGGAAAGTAAAAATATTAGTTCTAAATTTTTTTCAGACAAAAAGCTTGCAAATAAAAACAAAAGTATGTTTACAAGCACTTCCCAAGATTCCTTCCTAAACAGTACAAGCACTTCCCGAGATTCCTTCCTAAACACTACAAGCACTTCCCGAGATTCCTTCCTAAACACTGGGCTTCAGTTCAGTTATAACTTTTAACGAGTAAGTCTCTTATAAACACACACAAGTGTAATTGTATTTAATAATCACAGTACACTTATGGTTTCAATTTAAAACCCATTACATATTATGATGTGTACAAGACAATGTCAATTTCTTCAGCTTGAAGACTCTTTACATGGAAGAAACCCCCCCCCCCCACCTTTTCACTATTCAAACATATAAATTTTTCATTGCTGTTGGCTGTAGGGTTTTTTTTTTTTTTTTTTTTTAATAAAGACAAACTGAAATTTCTATTCTAATTCATGGTTTTGGTCGAGCAACTCCACTTGGAGTCAAAGTCTGTAGGTTTTTAATTTTAAGATCTTAATTTTTTTTCTCCAATACAGTAATAAATGTCTATGTTACAGCAAACAGGTTGATTTGTTGTTTACGGTTAACCACCTCCAATTTTTATCTTGAAGTTCATGAATTAAAATAAATTTAATAACCGATTACAAGCAGAACTATCAATTTTAAAGAGTAGCTATGAAAAGTACGTCAAAGCTGTGAGTAACAAGTAAACCTCTATTTCCAACTGACATTTATTTTGTACATTACAATAAGGATAAGGAAAATAACACTTGAAGTCAGTGACTCCCAAACTGTTTATGTCAGTTACCCCAGTCAGACCTCTTATACACATAATCTGTTTAAAAAAACAACTTAAGAGTTGTTTAACACTTGAAGTCAGTGACTCCCAAACTGTTTATGTCAGTTACCCCAGTCAGACCTCTTATACACATAATCTGTTTAAAAAAACAACAACTTAAGAATTGTTTATATTATTAAAAAGTTAAATCAGCAGAAACAATTCAAGGGTGACTGCCCTACAATTTTAAGGCATGTTTTTCAAAGGTTCTTATGTGCCCTTGGCTTTGGTTTGAGTAACACTGCATCACAAAAGAATAACTTGTCATTTCATCAAACAACCTTTAAATGACCTTACCTGGCAAACTACAAAGTTAACATGTTAACTGTTTCGATGCTTGCTGATAAGTTTTAGTAAAATATTGTTGTTTTTAATTTAAACAATAATAATAACAACAAATCTACAACACGTAATCTTTACCATTTTGTACTTATGATGTGCATGGTGAGAACACACGAATGAATACTAAACGTGTACACGAGTGTCCTCAGCACTGAACACGTTAAACTGGCTCTACAGGTAAGAGAAGGCATTAAAACAACTACAGGTTATGCTTTTCGGGTGTGTTTCAACAACTATTACACTTTTTTTTTTTAAATCCTGAAGGAATTCACCAAAACAAATGAAAAGTTTAAAATATCTATATGAAAAACTACATTAACTGAAGCTATAAAGTATTGCTGCAACTAAACAGTACAGAAATATATCTGGAGGCTTGGTTAGAATGAAAATAATGACATCCTTGAGTTGCATTTACTTTTTCAACTTCAGCTAAGGCTAGCATACTGAATTTTTCAATGCAAAGCTACACATTAGGATATCTGTGCTCTGCCCAACAATGGGAATGGAACCTTTAATTTAGTATTGAAAGTCTGTAAACTAATACATCAGATGCATGGAGGGACAACCCATAGCTACTGTTAATTGATTTTTTCCCTCCAAAATCAGTCTAATGCCAAAATGAAAGATAAATCAAACCACTTAAAATTCTTTGTCTAACCAGAAATATCTGAAAAAAAGTATAAGTAACATCAGGCCCCATTAAATAAAACAAAAAAAGCTCTTCCAATATTTTTGGGATAAGATTTTCGTATGCTTTTAACAGGACTACGTTTAGTCTAAATATATTTTTCTCACATCTAAAAAACTCATTTTTAGCTTTAGAAAAAGTATTATTCTGAAACTTTAAAACAGTTTGTAATATACAATAATTAAATATGAAAATGAAAATATTTTGATTATCTTTCTAAACAGCAGATGGGGCTGTAAACAGTTATTTTTTTTGTATCACATAATATTAAATCTAATGTTTACTGGGTAAAGACTGGAAAGCTTGTGAAATATTACAAGGCTATTACTGACCACAACTTTAATGTAACCTGATCATGGTTTAATTTTCTAAAGCAATCAAGAACCAGCATTCAGTATGCTTTCAATTATGGTATAAACATTTATCATTGTTATTTTCTGAATTAACTTCCAAGAAATTAAAAAATTAAGCTGCATGAACCAGTCATTTTATTCAGAAGTCACTCAAAAAAACTAGAAGTTTTACTTTTCAGCTGATCAGTACACAATTTCTTAGCATAATATTTAAGTTTGGTAGTAAGATTAATTGACAATAAAATCAGTTAATAGATGTATATAATTAGAAACTTATCAATGCAAAGCTTAACTTCTTGAAACAGCAAACTGAACGACACTACGAAGAATTAGCAACTAAACCAAAATTCTTAGAAATTTTAAATCAGTCTGAGACGAATTTAAGTACCTGCTGCCTCTAGATAACCACAGCAACTACAATTAATAAATTTATCCATTTAAAAAACAAAACAAAGACAACTATCACAGTTTGAACAACCAATCAAATTTTTAAAATATTCCTACTTTTGTAACATATTTATCACAACATAAAAAACAGCAAAAATATGACAAAAAAATTTACATCTTTCAAATCTTGGTAATGAAATTTAACCTGCATCTTAAACCAGTAGGTAATTCTTGGTGCAACAGGTGAAGTATGACCTGTATCTGCAACCAGTAAACAGTTCTGGGCACAACAGGTGAAGTATGACCTGCATCTGAAACCACTAAACAGTTCTGGGGACAACAGGTGAAGTATGACCTGCATCTGAAACCACTAAACAGTTCTGGGCACAACAGGTGAAATATGACCTGCATCTAAAATCAGTAAACTAAAAGTGTTGGTTAAGTTCAATTCAACAACAGTAAAAACTACTTAATAAAAAAATATGGAACTGAACTATAAAAAACAACAACAACAGGTGTTCTTAATAATACACGAAGAAGTTAATAATCTTAACTATTGTCTTGAAAGTTTTTTTTTTAGAGAGAGAGGTTTTATTTAATAAATAATACACTACAAGGAATGCTTTTAAGCTAGTTTTCATTTCTCGGCTACCTTTAGATGGCGCATGACAATAAGTTTGATATATTAATGTTGGTTACTGCATAATAACCAAAGTTGTTATATATATATATATATATATAATGGTGATTTTGATGTTGTTACGTGTAAAAACAACTGTTATACAGTTAGTTTCTAAATACATTTTAGTATAGGCTATTATTGAAATCAAATGCAAAATATATGGTAAATTTTAAACTACATTTGTAACTTTTCTTTTGTTGTTCATTACATAAAAGGATTTAAGCCATTCAAATACATTAGTTGAGGCTTTTTTACTCTCATCAATAAAATGTTCTAGTTCGTTCTGTTTTTCCAAACACATTAATAGGGACTTTTTCTTGTAGAAGACAAAGCATTCATGTTAGATAAGCTCTCATCACTACACAGAGTAAAATACAGCCTTCAACACGGCTTTTCAATTTTTCTTTTTACATCATACTTTAAATTCTTCAATTTTTCTAATTATCTCATTTACAGCTTCTTCTGAATTATAGTCCAAATTCAGATAATACAGTTTCACTGAGTCTTGGATGTAACACTCTATCACCTTCCAGTGTTCAAACAATCTGACAGCATTCTTGAGTTGATCAGCTGCAAAACACTCTTCTGCAAACAAATATGGATACAAGTATGAATCAAACAATGAAAATAAAAAAAAAAGATCCTGCAAAATTGATGTAATATATAACAGACCATAATTATTGTATTTACACTGAAAACAACTAATCGACTTGTTAATATGACATCAATATGCTAAAGAAGAAACACTAACAGAACTGATGAACTAACTTGTTAATATGACATCAATATGCTAAAAGAAGAAACACTAGCAGAACTGATAAACTAACTTTTTAATATGACATCATAAGGAGACAGTGGTGCCATCTGTGTCTGAAAATACTATGCATAAAGAATGAGTATTTTCAATTCTTATTTGGCAATGAAAAACAAACTTCTATACTTTTCAACAGATTTAATAAACTTCATCTCACAAAAAAAGATCTTAAAATATTGTACGCTACCAAAGAATATACAAGGTAGCAATAACTTCTTATTAGTAAGTGATAACTTAATATATCAAGGAGCACTTGATAAATCCACAAAAAATATATTACTGTACTAGAGAATTGAAATATATAATATTTAAAGAAATACCATGTTATACTTATAATGGTGTGTTTGCTGTGATGTGACAAAAAATTTTCTCAGGCAAGAAATGCCAATTTCTTTTAATAAATCTTTAAACAGTAAGTTTTGGTTTTGTTTTATCACATCAAACTTCAATAAGATGTTTTATAACAGCACACACGTAATTCGATATCCTTAAAAAATTGTGAATCTTTGTATAAAATACTGAATTTAAAGTAACATACCATAAGATATTAGTCCCTGGTGTAACCTTTCTTTTGCTGTCTTGTGAATTTCTTGTAGGAAGACACTCTCTATGATGCGAAATGAAAATAATGTAGTGATTAGAAACATATAATCCATACATAGCTCTCCAAACTGAAAATGTATTTCCGATTGATTACTTACCTCCTCTCACAAAAACTTTCTAAACTTATACTGCCTTCTATCGGCTTAAATTCTCACTCGCCACTAGCCTTGATACTCTCGCTTATCTCTGCATACAAATGATTATGCATCAACCCTTCACCAATAGGAGTGCCACACTACCCCTAAAGTAACTAGTGCCCTCTCTAATCTTGCAGCTGTTAACCACTTCGAGATTGGTCAGATCACATCAAAGCACACCACAAGTGGGAAATGTGAGAGGAGTTAAGTATCTATTGGAAATACATTTTCAGTTTAGGAAAATGTTAACTTCCGATACAACCCTCTCACAGAAATCTAGAATCCCACATTGAATCAGTGTGAAGAAGATCCCCCCCCCCTTTAGGTGGGAAAAGATAGGAAGGGAGAAGTACCCTCTCTTTCAGCAGCCGAAGTTTTAGGCATAAAGGAACGATCAGAAAAGAGGAGAAAAAAGGTACTGAGAAAACAAAACGTGGCAAACATCGATTGCAAACACATAAGAACAACAATGTTCGCATGCCAACAAGTGCAGGAACAGGGACTTCAAGAAAAAGTGACTTAAAGAACACAGGTTCAAATGGAGGACAAGAAAGAACATAAAGGACCACATAAAAGTGCTAATGAGGAAGAGAAGCAGGATGGGGAGGATTGGAAAAAAACAAAAGGAATGAAGCAACGTGGATAAGACTGGCAACTCGAAAACAGTTAATAAACCAAAAAGATAGATTTGAAGATCACTCTATAGGGAGAATCTTGTTGGGACGGAATAACCAATTTGTGACCAGATTGAAGGCACCCGGATTATGACATGCCAACAAAGCGATGGGACGGCAGTGGGCCCCAACACAGAAGAACCAATGTTTGAAAACAGAGGTGTATTGACCAATTTCCCCTTGCCTGGTGATGTATGAGACTACCACAGAAACATTGGAGTGAACCATCACCAACTGGCCCCTAGGAGCCCACAAGAAGTTCCAAAAGATTATTATGGAGAGATGACTTGGAAAGAGACCATAACCCTGAAACCTCCTGAGAGTCGAGGTACACTCCCCAACCAAAAAAACGAAGCATCCATGAAAAGCAACATTCTAGATGAGGAGGGGTAAGAGCAACACCCATGGTAGTATTGTACCAATTGAACCACTATTCAAAGTCAGTCTGTAAGGGAAGGGTAAGAGGGGCATCTAAGGGATCCCGAACAAGGCTACATTGGTCTATCAAAACCCACTTATAATGACACATGATGGGCATGACCAAGAGGGATGAGGGCTTCGAAAGAAGCCCATGACTCCAAAAGAGAGAGAACCTCTCCCACAGTAGGGAAAGGAAAGTATGAGATGCTGCATACGAGACATTTCATAGCTCACAACTGAAGTGGAGCAGGTAGAGCCCAATGAAGGAGGAGGTTGAAAAACACCCAAAGATGAACCTAAAAAAATTGTGTGGTTGTGAGGAAAAACTGCTCCACTTTGACAAGCCAACCTATCATGAGTGTCCTGGAGAAGAAACTGAGGATATAGGACTGAGTCACCTTGTGAGGAGACAAGAAGCAGCCATTTGTCCATAGAATGGTGGAAACAAAGGCTACTGAAATGAATCAGGTGAGTGGCCAAAATCGGGATCCAAAGGAGAAGAGAAAGAAATGGAATTGTGAGAGAAGGGGGAAGATGAATGGAAGTAGAGGACCAGACTTACTAAAACGACTTTCAGAACCCATGGATCAACTGCCAAGGACCTCCAAACGTGGGCAAATTGAAGGAGTCTGACCCCCACCAGCCCTGACCTGAGAAGGGTGGTCAGAGTAAGACCAATACAGGAAAACGTAATCAAATTATTGGGGTCTGATTTCCACTAAGGGAGAAGCAACACCAAATGCTGCGAGTCCAAATAAGGGAAGTTGGAATGATGATAATATAAAGCATGATTGTCCACAGTACGTGGAGGTTGAGGTATACTGACCCCCAAACCAAATGCTACCCAAAATGACTCGCATTAACCTCCATATCCAGGGAAGGAGGAAACACAAAAATAAAGACCCAAAGGTTAATCCCTGAGAATGGCAGGGGTGGAACATAGGAAACGGGAGACAAGGACAAAACGTAACATACCTGAATAATCAAATCCACCAAAGGGGAAAGAGAACTGGGCAAGGCCCCTAAAACTGCATGCGACTGATAGGTATATTCAGGAAGGGCAAATGGCTGTTCAAATCCAAAACTTTCCGATCAGTGAAAACTGTGATAGGACAATCATCAGTTTGTTTGGATTGTTGAATGAAATTGGTCAACTCCCAATGGAGCAGAGCCATCACTTCATGGGCTGAGAGTCATGCTTCTGCTGCAGCACTTGTAGTCATGACCACCTGAAACTGCAAGTGCATGACTCACGAAATTGAAAGAGAAGTTAAAATAATTCACCACTGTCCACAAAAAGAGAAAGAAAACAGAAAAAAACAATGTAATTAAATTAGAAAAATTAAGAAAGTAAAAAGTTGTGCATATGTGAATCAAACCATGAGCAAAAACCCATCTATTCAATAATATTGTCAAACAAAAAGTGGTTAACAGCTACATGATTAGAGGGCGCTAGTTACAATAGAGGTAGTTTCCCACTCCTATTCATGGAGGGTTGCTGAATAATCATTTGCATGTTAGTATGCAAAGATACATGGGAGTATTAAGGCTAGTGGTGCCTTAAAGATGCACTTTATATATAAATAGTCAATAAAAATTGAGAAGATTGGTTGTTTCAGCATTGTATCTGTAATTCATAAGGTTCTGTATAGATTTAAGCCACAGAAAGGAAATGCTGGAGAAAACTTCTATGGCAACTTGTTCAAAATTATTAGCTTTTTAAGCCACAAAATCACCTCAAAGATCTTAATAATAACTTGAATTATTTTCCAATACTATATCTTACCTCTCCTCACAAAAAGCTTTCTCAACTTATATTGCCCTATATTTATCACTACAAGTATTAACATACCTTCTTTTTCTACTTGAACTAGTTTCAGCAGCGACGATGCTGCTAACCAGTAAGACTCAACATACGGACTCAGTATGCATCGATAAAACTGAAGTGTTTTTAAACTTTCTTCACTCAGCATAACCTTGATGAGACAAAGAATAAAACAATCATTTGAAAACTCAACAAGTAATTCAGGTTAATGGAACTTTAAAGGTGACAAAAAGGAATGGAAACCTGAGTGTTAAAACTATATTTGTACAAAGCAACCACATGGCAAAATAGGTCATCATTACATTGCCTTTTAACTCTCTTGCTATGAAGTCAGTCAAATCGACAAACCTGATAACCATTTTGTTCTCATTATAGTTTCTACACTATAAGTTATGTATCTTTACAAAATTTGGCACACTTTTAGTAAACATTACAAGTCTTTTGTACACAGAAAATTAGATTTTTTAATGAAGTATTTTTACTAAAGATTTGTCCATGAATATACACTGAGTGGTCACAAGTAAATTGACACCTAATTTATCGTCATTTAACTGATTT
>NW_013676531.1:0-5136 GCF_000517525.1 Limulus polyphemus
AGAGAATCCGTTTTTCATCACCGGTGACAATTCAGTCTATAAATGGTTCACGCGCATTATGCGCCAGAAGAGACGAAACAACGTTTACACGTTGGAAACGATGATCATCGGAGAGTCCGTGAGGCACCAAAACACCTTCTTTGTGGAGTTTTTATATGTTTACATATTGTTACATGAAAGACATGCAATTTCAGGGCCGTTTCACGAGTGTGTTGCCTTGGGTTAGACTCAACAAGCGTCTTCAGAGCATCAATATAAATTCCAACATGTCGGTCCCTGCCATCACAGTTCTTAAGGCTAAAGTCACCTAAACGAAATTTGATGAACCACCGTTGACACTTACGAACGTTCAAAACATTTCCATAAACTTTGATATTCTTTGTGGCTACAGAGGCGTTGTTTCCCCTTCTTGTACTCAAACAGCATTACATGCCGAATGAGTGTCTCGTCGTGTGCCATTACTATAAAGAATTAGAGTATATAACCTCTTTACACGTTATATAGGCTTCATTAACGTGACGTTTAAGTGGTTGGTTTAATTATAATACGTGATGTACGTTTTTTTTGGGGGGGGGGGTTAATGAAAGTGTTCCAAAACGCGACATTAATTTCTTGACGACCTAATACATGAAACACGTAATAATATCAGCTGGGGTGTAGTGTAGAGTTGGTATTAAAACAAGCAGCGGTCCAGATTTACACGTAAATTGTGATATTTGAATTTCAGTGATATATTTATTCAACGTCTGGTTCCACAAGAGCACCGGTATTGAGATTAAAAAAAAAGAACGTTTTACTATATTAATGGTTTATTTTATTCTTTACCAGAAGTGGGAAGAAGCAATTTCATTTCTCCTTTTTTCTAAACTAGGTAGGTTAAGTTTTGAATTTGAAGGTATATATGTATACTTTAAAGATTTACTTTTTATCAAATTTTACTCCAATTCTCAAGAATATGTCATGGTGATTTGTTTTTACAATGTATAGGATTTTGCAAGAAGAAAAAAGGATATACACGTTAGAATACTACTAAGAAAATTAATGTAAGCATGAAATTAAGTAAAATCAGGCGCTCGTTTCTTAGGCTTGAGAACACGTGTCAGTGTTACGAATTTCACTCTTTGAGGTCAATCCACTCGTAATTTTTGGCGTGTCACTTTCATATTTAGCCATATGTTTGTAGTCAACATGAAAACAACATCTATAGTTTTGAAACCTCAGCAACAAAACTTTTAATACTAATTGCTTGTTTTATGTATACGTAATACCGTAAAATACAGTCAGGGAAAAATGAAAATATAAACGTTTGTGGAAATGGTGCCATGAGTAGAATAAAGGCTGAACGACGACGTTAGCAAGATGACTGATGTAGAAACAGTGCTTTTAGTGGGACTGAGGTACTAAACCCGATGTTGGCATGACGACAGAGATTTTATAAACAACCTTGGCAGGATGACTGTTGTAAAAAACAGTGTTATCAGTGGGAGTGAGATAGTAAAAATAGATATTGACAGTACGACTGATGTCCAAAACAGTGCTATCAGTGGGACTGAGGTAGTAAAAAAAGACATAGATAATACAACCAATGTTATAAAAACAGTGTTATCAGTGAGAGTGAGGTAGTAAAAAGACATTGACAGTACGACTGATGTCAAAAACAGTGCTATCAGTGAGAGTGAGGTAGTAAAAAAGACATTGACAGTATGACTGATGTCAAAAACAGTGTTATCAGTGGGAGTGAGGTCGTGAAAACGACTGAGGTTGTGGGAACAGTGTTATCATTGGGAGTGAGGTAGCAAGAATGACGTTGTTAGGACGACTGATGTTACAAAAAACAAAACGATGTTATCAGTAGGGTGAGAAAGGATGTTAGCAGGACAACTGAAGCTGTAGAAACAATGTTATCTATATTACCGAAGTTGTAAAACGATGGTAAGAGAAGTAAGTGCATACAAGTGGTTTTTTTAAGACTAATGTTGTTGTAAAAACAACTTTATTAGGATGTTTTGGGCTGTAAAACTATACTCCCAGCAAGGCAGAACCTCTAGAACTGGTACTGTCAGGAGTAAAGATATGTACAAACGACGTTGTACGATGGTGCTGTCAGGAAAGATAACATTTTTTGGTGATTTCCCATTCTTAGCGATATTAACGTTCACGATTCTCACCTTGGTCGGACTCATCAACGTCGTTATCCGAGGATGGGACCACGGGATCTTAGAAATGGTCCGGAAAGCGGTAAACCAAGTAGTAACCATAGAGACGAAGGCGACTGCAACTCAAGCTCTGGTCACAACCCTGGAGATAACAACGAGGATGGTTGCGCACCCAGAGAATCTTCAAGTACTGAGGAACCCAGAGATCCCAACATCAGTAACAGTTCTTCCTATGACAATGTGGATGGTCTTGAATCTACAGAACAGGGAAATAAAGGTAATATAGTGGTGATTATAACAACTATTTTCAATGGCAGCATTAATGTCAGAAAATTACTGATATGTTAAACTTGGTCGTTTATAATATTTATTGTATTTCCTTAAAAAACACATAAACTTTCTATTATTTACCATATTGCTTGTGTTCCAATCAATAGATATTTTTACACCTTAGCTAACAGTTTTCCATGAAAGACACTTCTCGGCGTATCGACAGCCATATCAGTTTTAATTGTTAAAAACCTGCTCACAATGAGTTATCTAGGGAGTCTTTTTAAATAGCCATCTAGTGACCCCTTCTGAAATTAAAATGAAATTATATGTTTAGACATAGAGAACAAGAGGTAGCGGCTTAAATCAAGGTTAGTCAAAGTGTTTAGTCAGTCTTCTAAAAACCACGTTTGCTGAAATTGGATTCAATTTGTAAGGTTTTTTACATCAAAAAAACGCAGCAATCAGTCATGGTTACAGTTATCATGACGCGATGAGGCTTTCTTCAATGGTGTGTTATTACTGGCGTAGTGAGGATGGGTAAATAGTACACTTTAAGCACTATCCATTACTGTGGCATTTTTATAACGGAAGGCTGCTCTAAATTAGTATAGTTTTTCAGGGAGCCAGGTCCCCTGGAACCTTCTAGTGCTTTCCTGTTTCTCCTTGTTATTCTTTATATATTTGGCTGTCAATAGAGTAAATGTGATAAATAACAGTACAATCTAAGACTCTTCATGCTAATTCGTACGGATTTTTAACATTGTTTAACTTTACCTATACAGTACCCTCTTCTTTTTCTAAAGTAACCCTTTGAAGTAAAGATCTTTCTTGGACATGTATTGAGTTAAAGTCCTGGGACGATGGAGAGAAAAATGATGTTTGTTTGTTGTACAAAGGGGTAGATGTTGAATGTTTTCTAACCTGTTGGGGCAATACTCTGTGTGGGAGAAGTGTGGTATAGCTGATGTGGTAACGTGTCTTGTGTCATCATACAATATTGTGGTATAGCTGGAGTGATAAAGTGCCTTGTATCATAATGTAATACTCTGGTATAGCTGGAGTGGTAAAGTGCCTTGTGTCATAATGTATACTCTGGTATAGCTGGAGTGGTAAAGTGCCTTGTGTCATAATGTAATACTCTGGTATAGCTGGAGTGGTAAAGTGCCTTGTGTCATAATGTAATACTCTGGTATAGCTGGAGTGGTAAAGTGCCTTGTGTCATAATACAATATTATGGTATAGCTGGTGTAGTAAAGTGCCCTGTGTCATAATACAATATTGTGGTATAGTTGGAGTGGTAAAGTGCCCTGTGTCATAATACAATATTGTGGCATAGCTGGTGTGGTAAAGTGCCTTGGGTCATAATGTATTATGACACAAGGCACTTTACCACTCCAGCTATACCACATATTATGACACAGGGCACTTTACCACTCCAACTATACCACAATATTGTATTATGACACAGGGCACTTTACTACACCAGCTATACCATAATATTGTATTATGACACAAGGCACTTTACCACTCCAACTATACCACAATATTGTATTATGACACAAGGCACTTTACCACACCAGCTATACCATAATATTGTATTATGACACAAGGCACTTTACCACTCCAGCTATACCACAATATTGTATTATGACACAAGGCACTCTACCACTCCAGCTATACCACAATATTGTAAAGTGCCTTGTGTCATAATACAATATTGTGGTATAGTCAGGAAGTATCCTGGGCAAGACTACTGTTCTGAATAGAAGGATTTAATCAATGAAATGTTTGTATTATGGTTATTAGTGTTGTTGCTTAAGAACAAGTGTTTGAAATTTGTTTTGTTATAATTGTTTTGCTTTAAAGTACTAGTAACGTAATTAACCCTTTTATTACCAAACTGTAATTACTGTTTAAAAATTAATCATTGGATTTTGTTTGATTTTACATATTAGAAATACGTCACTTATAGCAACTAAAGGAGACGTACATAAATCATGTTGGCTATATATGTTTGTTGTTTAATATCTTGTTAATAGGAAGGTTAATTATTTTCATCATAATACCTTCGTTGAGAGTTCATTAATTAGTCAAAGTTTGCTTGTGGGTTCGTAATTTTGAGAGAGTATAATTCAGTACTAGTTTATTTACAAAAGACGATCGAACAAAGAGTATTCTTAATTGAACCTGAGACTGGAATGTGTTATTACTTTGATGTTCTGTGCTGAACCAGATTTGGTTGTTTAAAACCGCAGCGAATGTTTGTACAGTGATTTCTCATAAGAGGGTTAGCTGTACAAATTGAAATGGACACACTGCCTGGACATTATTCAAACAAAATTGTTAAAAGGGAACAGTCCTGTTTCTCTGCCTTGTGTATTTTTGCTGATAGAAGCTACATAAATCTGTAGCAATTATTTATGACCGTTTTATTTCATTTTTCTCTAAAATTATTTTTTCTTATGAAGCGCCTCCTACCGAATGAACTAAAGTCCGGAAAACCACGTGACAACATCCCCGATGTGTTTCATTTTCCAGAATTTTTTCTTCTTGTTGTTGTTCAATCTTATGTAGAAGATTGAGTAATTGCTAATGAATTTTACTTGCTTATGAGTTTGCTTGTTTGTTTGTTTTGAATTTCGCGTCAAAGCTACACGAGGGCTATCTGCGCTAGCCGTCCCTAATTTAGCAGTGTAAGACTAGAGGG
>NW_013676531.1:5410-14046 GCF_000517525.1 Limulus polyphemus
CGCCCCCACGGCTGAAAGGGCGAGCATGTTTGGTGTAGCCATGCCGGGCCTTGCTTATGAGAGTCCCCATTATATTAGCTGGTTGGTAGAACACCTTCCCTCCGAGATACCATTTATAAGGAAACATTCAATAAGCTTAAGCATTACAATATAAAATTTATTGCAGCGTCATCTTCTGTGAATGTTTATTTGAAAAACAAGTTACGAGTTAATTTAAAAAGAAATTTAGTTTAAAATAAGTCATTTTCAGATTTGTGAAGCACGATTAAAATACATTTAGCACAAGAAAAAACTTCCAGAATAACTACCCAGCAATATTTAAATACTTTGGTCGATGATGAACAAATTACTAACATAAACCTAAAACGCTGGCAATTATTTGAACATTCAGAGCAATTTGTAGGGAGGAGAGGGATATCGTTGTTGTTATTGTTTAACCTTTACCTTGTATTTAGGAGAGAAATCGTTTTAACGTTTTATGGATAACCAAATTTTGGAATAGTATCATCGCACCAGTTTTAAGAATCTGCTTCATAGAATCTTAATATTTCAACCAGTTTTCTTTATGTTATTTGAGCGATGAGTATTAATTTGTTTGTCATAAAAAACTGTAATGATAAAGCCCGTCCCCAAAAATGTTTACAAAATTATTAAATGCTTCCTTATTTTTTATGCAAATCTCACTACTAGCATCTATGTATTCATGGAATATTTTATTTCAATGTTTAACTGGTAGATATTAAAATGTTTTGTTTTCTTTGATTAGGGTTAATACCAATTAGAAACGTTGCTTTGTGCTTTCGTTATTTAGTTGTGAACGAACCAATTCATGAAAGTCAATTTAACAAAATAATTGACATTTCAAGTTTAGATTCAGCTACCGAAGAAAATAAAGTTTGTACACGGTAATTTCAAAAACAAAAATAATTCTGCCTCATTTTTCACTGATATCGCACCAGTAGAGGGAGCTACGTTTCTTACACAAGAAGATGAAGAGGCAATAATAAGTTTGTGACATGCCCGTATTCATTGTTGTCCAATTTCAACTTCTTTCCTGTTCCAGTATAAAATGAATTAACAATAAACAAATAATTACGAGACTTTTGATCGTGTTTTGTTACGAACCGCTAAAGAATTAAAACTGAAAATAGGAATAGGTTAAATGTTTTTTGTTTCTTTTCCAATTTCGCCACCTCCAAATAAATGCTATTAATTTCGCCACCTCTGAAATTTAACTATCACTAATTTATTATGGCCTGCTCAGCTAACTTGATTTTTTGCGTAAAATAAATATTAGAGAGAAAAAAAAAAGACAACTCAAAATAGATGTTTCCTCTCATTACACGTCGAGGTATAGAAACTGATTTTATGGTCATTCCCCTCCTCCCCTGTAGACGTTGCTAGCTCCAACTGTAGCACCCGTCCTGGATCAGAGGGCTATGAACCATGCCTGTTAACTTCCCAACTACAGTGTGCCCCAGAAAGAACGCCACCCTCTAATCCACGACTTGGAAATTCAACCAACTCTGCTTGCAACCATCATCCCACTCCCATCTGGACCAGTTCCCAATATCCCAATCCTAAGTCCACCAGCCTTAGTGAGAGCAACAAGGTAAGAAAGACTTTGGTAATTACTGTGGGCAGAATCAAATGTTGGAATGATGGCAATACAAAAAGGATACAAACTATTTTGCTTAAATTAGATATTTTATGCAATTGTGCCATTACGTTGTACCTTCTGCCCACGGTACCAGTGTCACAGTCTTTAACAAAAAAAAGCTATTTGTTCAGTATATTGTTAACCGTAAAACAGATTCTTACCTTGTTGGTCTGTGTCGTTAGTGTTTCTATTGGTTTATATACCTCCAGTTAAAATGTGCGGATTCTTTGCTGGCTAATTTATTAGATACGACAAGATTGCCGGGAATAGAATTACTGACACACAGAATTTTTTTCATTATAGTACAAGTTTCGAGCAGATCAAATCACCGGCGAAATTCAGGTGAGTGAGTACTCAGTGTTAATACTAAAATAGTGCTTTTTTTTTGTCTATGCATTTTGCTTGTTGGAATTAGTTGTACATATAATAATTTCATGCAATTTCATACTTAATGTGTTATAGCTACATTCACAAATTTATGTTCTCAATCGTTTGGTTAAAGATTTAACTTAGGAGCAATCTAAATGTCGCTGAAATGAATTTTTGAAAATTAAAAAAAATTTGTTTAATGCTCACTATACTAATTAACCAAACTTTACCTGTCCATTTAATTCATTGACCTTTATCCCATAGAAGTTCCAATATCAAAATATTTCTCACAGAAGGTTGCAGGTCAAAGTATTTCTTAGAAGGTCAAAAGTCAAAGTATGTCCTTTAGAAAGTCGCATAACAAAGTATTCCTTAGTAGGTCAGTCAGAAAACAAAGTATGTGCTTTAAAAAGTCATGGATCTAAGTATCCCTCAAAAGTTCACAGATCCAATTGTCCCTTAGAAGGTTATAGGTCAAAGTGTTTTCTTGGAAGATAACAAGCTGTAAGATTCATCTCTAGGTAAGAACTTTGTTACTAACACGATATCTTTTGTTTGTTTGTTAATGTACATAATGTGCTAACCACGAGTATTGAACTGGTTGTAAATGTTATAAACCTACAGAGTTACTACTGAGCCACTGGGGGCTTCATAGGATCTCTTCCTCAACCAGAGGCGGAAGGGCAAGGAATAAGAAATTCCAGCAATTGTTTCTTGGAGATGTTACATACACCATTGGAATGTTTGGAATCTGCCCTATTCAAACATGCAATCCATATTGTGGTAACGTCTTTCAGTCTGGAGTCATGAGCAGTCCAAGAGATAAGGTGTGGAGTGGCCACACCACCTTACCAGCAACGTTCACACACACTAATTGATTATCTCGTTTCTCTCTTTTTGTCAAGTCAAATTATGTGACCTTTCTTCATTGTCTGTTTGAAGTTAGAGACCCTTTTTTGATCTTATGGTCTAGCGGAAGGCTACTACTACTACTATCACTACTGTTCTAGTCAGCATTAAACCTATTTTAGAGTGCCGCCACAACATCTTTTACTGTGATCATCCACAGAAGCTACACAGATTACAAGTCCAACATCTCGGAACCTTACACATGCAGGTTCTCAAGAGAATACTGATGACTGATGATGACATGCCGAAGAGTAGAAAAGTTCCATTCACGGTCAGCAGGGCTTGGAGTTATCTGCTGAAAATATATTGAACTCTGACCTGTAAAACAGATGAAACGACGGGCGAAGAAGAAGAAGAAGGCTGATGTTATTACCAGTCATAACTCGGTCAATTCTTGTCTGATTTGGAAATTGTAAATTATAATCGTCATACCTTCTTTATAAGTCTCACCAAAATCGGATAAATCCCGGATTTTTTACGTCTAATCCCTGTCACAGAAGCATCTCTAGTGGAGGGAGAAATCCAGGTCCACATATTACTTTACATTTCTCTGTATATACCAAAAAAGTCGATGGTTTTATGATCTTCAAAGAAAATCACGCCACTAAATACAGACTTCTAAAAATATCGTCTTTCTGAGGTCTTTCTGTGACCTTACTAGTTTTCAACTTACAACAAATGTGGAATTATTATGACTTTTAATACGAAAGAAACATCATAATTTAGGTTTTGGTATAAAACAAATAGGAGTAAGAACTGGGAAGCAAATGAATTTGAGGAACCCTCTACCACATCCACTTAACCCCTGGCGCTAGTTCAAGTTTTGACATAGTTGGTTTTTGATCAAGACAATCGTCATGATAAATTTCAAAGTGATAAAGGGCCTACGACCTAACCGTTGTGCGTTATGAACAATTTAAGTTAACTATATCCACTGTTTGGATTATTAGATTAAGATTATTTCATAAATACTCAATATTAAATATTTATACAAATAAATAATTATTTAGTGGGTAGTTCTATATTTGGGATAAAATTTGAATTAATTAATATACCCAGTTTCCAAACCCTTTTTCTAAAAATAACAAGGACATCCATTGTCATAATATAAGAATTAATTATAATTTACAGATACCACTTTTTTTAAAAAAATCAGTAGGTCAGTGTTCACAAATTTGTTTAGGGGTAAACATTTGGAATACAAGATCAAATAATATGAAAGAACTCTTTTAAAAATTAATGTTTGTTTCAAAACTATCTTTTGATTTTATAATTTGCTTAGCTATTTTTATAGTTAATTGAAAAATAAAAATAACACAATATTATTGTGAGTTAGTTACTAATAACAATTATCATTTTTTTATATATTTATTAATGTATTTATTTTCACTTTTAAATTATTAATACTTATTTCTTACTAGAGAAAATGCGCTTTATACAAACATTTTATTTTTCGTGTCACATTTGCATACACTGGATTGATTATAGTTAAAAAATTAACTTATTTAGAACATATTGTATTATATATTATACGAATAAAATTGAGTTGGATTGAAAATAAAAAGACTGAACTCAAACCAACAGAATCAAAGACTGCTATATAAAAAACGTTATTTTGTCATGTGTTAGAAACTTTTGGTATTCTCTACATTCATTCTACCTATAAAGACAAGGCTAAAATTCTTGTTCTCTACAATTGTGGTTGGTCTTTCTAAAAACAAAAACCTGTGCTATAGAAAGTCAGATTAAAACTATTTATTACTCAGATAAGCAGGTCGTTCATACGTGATCGTCATGTTTGTTTTATCTTAGAAAACGTACGATTACAATATTATATGTGTTGTTTTCAGCTTCAAATATGCTACGACTCCAAAGCAAGCATTCTGTACATAACAATAGTCCGAGCACGCAACCTGGTGACAGCTAGAGACAACAGCGGCCTTCCCGACCCTTTTGTTAAGTGCTATCTCCTCCCCATCAGGTGGTAAGTAGTTACTACATAAGTTAAAATAAGAATTACACTAAGATTATTAGGGTTAGTGTTTTTCTTCAACTGGTTTTGATACTATGATAGTGTTACGTCTCCGTTCGTTAATTGATTTTCCGTAAATTCATTCCGACGAAACATTAGCGACACAAGTCCTTTCTTAAATAAAACTGGTTTATTCTTTCCGAATACAACTTTACGATACACTCAACTTCAACAGTCGCGCTATAACAAACTATAGTTCACGTCTCACGAGCTCTACTTCAACAATACGTCTCTCTCTGACTGCAGTTCAATTACTCATTACCTACACACACATTGTCACGTCACGACGTGACCATCTTATATATACCAGCCACCCCCAATCTAGCAAATGCTAGAGCACTCCCGAAGGAACAGGATAGTTCTAGAAACGTGGCGTGACACTAGTCACGTGACCTCGCTGACGCACCAATAGTATTAGATTAACTAGTGAAATTTGGAAAATGAATTGCTGATAACATGGGGTGATATGCTAGTCCTAGCTAAGTGTGTTTTCTTTCACAATGTTTAATTTTCTTCCATCTTTAACTAAGCCTCATTTTCTTTAAGTTCCTTACAACTCTCCATAACTGTTAGTTTGAAAATGTTTATTTACATAGCTTCGTGTATGAATGTGTGAGTGTGTACAATGAAAACTTACATAACTAATTTAGGCAAATACATCTGTATAAATTAAAAGACAGGAACAATAACAATTTTCAAAACAAAAAATTGATTGAAAAAACAAACAAACAAGGCATGTTTAAGTTGTTATTCAGGAATATCATAATTATTGTGTTTACCTTAATAACGATCAAGTTGCTGACCTTTGTAGCATGGAAAACCAGAGGCGAACTCGCTACTTCTCCAGATGCAGCAGTCCAGAGTGGAAACAGACGTTGGTGTACCCGAATATTCCGTCAGAAGATCTGCCTAATAAGTTTTTAGAAATCAGCGTTTGGAATTACGACATCTACCGGCCAAACGAGTTTCTGGGAGAAATCATTTTGGACTTGTCAGGTTAACCCTAAGAAGCTTTATTATATGTTTTACAACCTGTATTTTATCTTTTTTTCTTTTTAGTTTTTTTATTCTCACTAGTTAATATATATATATATATGTGTGTTACTATTTTATACACAGAGTACAAAAACAAAATCAGCGTATTTTCTTTATATTACTCACTGAGATCTGAACACTAGTTTAATTAATAAATGCCAATAAATTGATAGTATTGTTACGACAGTGGAAGTCACGTGACGCTGGTAACACGCGATGAGATTCTAGAAGGATCGGTGAACCTCACGAATGTCCCAGTGTTTGCTAGACGCCCTCTTTTTTAGTATATAAGTCCGGCAAATAAAACGGAGATAATAATTGCAGATAGAGAGAGATATAGAGACAGACAATTAAGTCAAACGAGCAGTAGTGACCGTAAGTAAAGTGCGTGAATCGTTGTGAATTATAGCGCGTGTTTAAGTTAAATTGACTGTGGAAATTAAGTGTATTACAAGCGTTGTAACGAGAAAGAATAAACTAGTTTTAGTTAAGAAAGTACTTGTATCGCCGAAGTTTCTCGGAAAAAAATTTTACGGGAAATTAACAAACGGCCAGAGACGTAACAGTATTAAAATAAATTGTTTTGTATAATTTCCATGATCTGCCATATAAATATATTAAAAAAAACAACTACAGTAGATATTGTTGATTTTTTTTTCGAAGGGGAACAAAAGATCTGAAATGCTATTTTCGTATATCTCCAAATTCGAACTTATTTTAATAATGTCTAAATTGTATTTCCAAGCATTAAATACTGTTACGCCTCTGTGTTCGTTTGTTAATGACCCGTAAAAATTCTTTCCGAAGAACTTCAGCTATACAAGTTCTTTCTTAAAATAAAATAGTTTATTCTTTCTCAATACAACTTTGCAATACACTTAATTTCCACAGTCACTTTAACTTAAACACACGATATAATTCACAATGATTTACACACTTTACTTACAGCTTGACTCGTCTATCTGTCTATATCTTCAATCTCTCTGTCTGCTATTCCAGTTCCGATTAATTGTCTCACTTTATCTAGCGCGCTCATATACAGGAATAGAGGGCGTCTAGCAAATACTGGATTATTCGTGATGTTCCCCCGATCCTTCTAGAAACTCATCACGTGTTACCAGGGTCACGTGACTTCCACTGTCGTAACAGTACAAAGTTTGAAAAACGTCTGCAATTGATTCGTTTTTATAAAAACATGTTAGGTCTACTGGTTTTCGAATATGTCGCCGGCCTTAGGCATTTAAATCATACGAATATGTCATTATGTTAATATAAATTTATCTTGAACAGGCTTAATGGTGGAACTCGGACCGCATCGTGTTATACACATTTTAATATTCCTTCTTTTACAAAAACAACAGTGGATTAGTTTCCATGGCAATTTATCATTATTGTTTCTTATTTTATTACAATTAACATACATTATTATGTTATGAAGTTTCATGTATCATGTTTTTAGATAAAATTATCGTTATTAATTTAGTTCACTACTTAAAAGTTCTAAATATTAAGAAATATTTTAGATGAAATATTGGACGAGCAACCCCGATGGTATAAACTTCAGGATCATGACGAGAGTCGTTACCCACGTGATCCAGTAGGAGGCCCACGAACGTCTTACAGCCATGGTAGTCTTGGTAGTGTGACATCAGGGGGTAGTGGCCGAAAGATGGCGCGACTTAACAACCTGGGTTTGAGGTTTCCCTTTTCCAGCAGCGCTGATGAAATCAAAAGAGTATGTAAATATATATATTATTATACTTGAGTATAGTATTAAGTATGGTAAAGTTTAGCTATAATTAACTAAGGCAAGAAACGTACACAAGTTACAGTGTTAATTCATCTCTTTATCGAATATAGGTATACTTAATAAAGGCTTAACTAATCTTAGGCCTAATACAAGTGAGCTTTTTATTTGTTTATTTGTTTGTAATTAAGCACGAAGCTACACAAAGGGCTATCTGTGCTCTACCCACCACGGGTATCAAAACCCGGATTCTAGCGTTGTAAATCCACAGACATACTGCTGTGTCACTGGGGGGCACAAGTGAGCTTATAAATTTCGGTGTCACAAATCGAAAATAGAAGACTTTGACGCTCAGGTTGATTGTAAAGCTATTGGCTAAGTTGCCAGTAACAGGAAACATTTGAACTTTTGGGAGTTCTTTTAGTTGTTGTTTGTACAATGTGTACAGATATTTCAAAATTCACTACAACAGTGTTTCCCAAACCTTTTTGGCCACGGAACACTTTTCAGCTGAGAAAAAGCTTACGGAACACTAGACACGTGAAATATCGATGTAGAAGGTATGTTACACGCGCAGCGCCCTCTATATTTGTATATTATTCATTTATTTATTTAATCAAATTACATATTAATGAATTTTGACATTTTTATGCTTATAATATACACAGCGTGGTCACAAGTAAATAGACACCACCTTTTCAGAAAAAATGAAAATTTTCAGTCATATTCTCATGAATTGATATATTTATAATTTAATTGATATCTAGTAGAGCTTCCTTTCGCTTCGAGGAGTTCGTTGATACTTTGGAGAATCATCTCGTCAATTTTAGATTGTGGGATTTTCGCCCACTCTTGCTTCAAAACTTGGAGTAGATGACTCTTCG
>NW_013676531.1:14843-16104 GCF_000517525.1 Limulus polyphemus
CGTTGTATTTGACAGCACCTTGGTTAATAGAAGAAACAGTTAATGTGTTTCGTTGTATTTGACAGCACCTTGGTTAATAGAAGAAGCAGTTAATGTGTTTTTTGTATTTGACAGCACCTTGGTTAATAGAAGAAACAGTTAATGTGTTTCGTTGTATTTGACAGCACCTTGGTTAATAGAAGAAACAGTTAATGTGTTTCGTTGTATTTGACAGCACCTTGGTTAATAGAAGAAGCAGTTAATGTATTTCGTTGTATTTGACAACACCTTGGTTAATAGAAGAAGCAGTTAATGTATTTTGTTGTATTTGACAGCACCTTGGATAATAGAAGAAGCAGTTAATGTGTTTTGTTGTATTTGACAGCACCTTGGTTAATAGAAGAAGCAGTTAATGTGTTTCGTTGTATTTGACAGCACCTTGGTTAATAGAAGAAACAGTTAACGTGTTTTGTTGTATTTGACAGCACCTTGGTTAATAGAAGAAGCAATTAATGTGTTTTGTTGTATTTGACAGCATCTTGGTTAATAGAAGAAACAGTTAACGTGTTTTGTTGTATTTGACAGCACCTTGGTTAATAGAAGAAACAGTTGATGTGTTTTGTTGTATTTGACAGCACCTCGGTTAATAGAAGAAGCAGTTAATGTGTTTTGTTGTATTTGACAGCAACCTTGGTTAACAGAAGAAGCAGTTAATGTGTTTTGTTGTATTTGACAGCACCTTGGTTAATAGAAGAAGCAGTTAATGTGTTTTGTTGTATTTGACAGCACCTTGGTCAGTAGAAAAACCAGTTACCGTGTTTTGTTATATTTTGCATCACCTTGGTTAGGAGAAGAACTAGTTAATTGGCTTTGTTATACTTGACAGCATCTTAGTCAGGATAAGAAATAGTTAAAGTGTTTTGTTATATTTTACAGCACCTTGGTTAAGGGAAGAATCAGTTAAAAGTGTTTTTTTATGTTTTACAGCACCTTGGTTTGGAGAAAAACTAGTTAATGGGTTTTGTTATACTTGACATACTGTGGTCAGTAGAACAACCAGTTACCGTGTTTTGTTATATTTGGCAGCACCTTGGTTAAGAGAAGAAACAGTTAATGTGTTTTGTTGTATTTGACAGCACCTTGGTTAATAGAAGAAGCAGTTAATGTGTTTTGTTGTATTTGACAGCACCTTGGTTAATAGAAGAAGCAGTTAATGTGTTTTTTTGTATTTGACAGCACCTTGGTTAGGAGAAGAAGCAGTTAATGTGTTTTTTTGTATTTG
>NW_013676532.1:0-4688 GCF_000517525.1 Limulus polyphemus
TTCTATATTAAGTCACTTGCGTAGCACCTAAGTCAGTAATATGTCTTCACAAAGATTTCATTATTTCTATATTAAGTCACTTGCGTAGCACCTAAGTCAGTAATATGTCTTCTCAAATATTTCATTATTTCTGTATTAAGTCACTTGCGTAGCACCCAAGTCAGTAATATGTCTTCTCAAATATTTCATTATTTCTATATTAAGTCACTTGCGTAGCACCCAAGTCAGTAATATGTCTTCTCAAATATTTCATTATTTCTATATTAAGTCACTTGCGTAGCACCTAAGTCAGGTATATATCTTCTCAAATATTTCATTATATCTATATTAAGTCACTTGCGTAGCACCTAAGTCAGTAATATGTTTTAGTGGAGTTGTTACAAGGTTTTAGTGGAGTTGTTACAAGGTTATAGAAGAGTTGTTACAAGGTTTAGTGGAGTTGTTACAAGGTTTAGTGGAGTTGTTACAAGGTTTTAGTGGAGTTGTTACAAGGTTTTAGTGGAGTTGTTACAAAGTTATAGAAGAGTTGTTACAAGGTTTAGTGGAGTTGTTACAAGGTTTTAGTGGAGTTGTTACAAGGTTATAGAAGAGTTGTTACAAGGTTTAGTGGAGTTTTTACAAGGTATAGTGGAGTTGTTACAAGGTTTGGTGGAGTTGTTATAATGTTTTAGTGGAGTTGTTACAAGGTTTTAGTGGAGTTGTTACAAGGTTTTAGTGGAGTTATTACAAGGTTTTAGTGGAGTTGTTACAAGGTTTTAGTGGAGTTGTTACCAGGTTTTAGTGGAGTTGTTACAAGGTTTAGTGGAGTTATTAAAGGTTTAGTGGAGTTGTTACAAGGTTTTAGTGGAGTTGTTACAACGTTTTAATAGAGTTGTCACACGGTTTAGTGGAGTTGTTACAATGTTTTAGTGGAGTTGTTACCAGGTTTTAGTGGAGTTGTTACAAGGTTTTAGTACAGTTGTTACATGTTTGAAGATAGTTTTATTGTTGTTTAAAACTATGCTTTACTAGAGCTCTAATATTTTGATCATTTAATTAAATAAAATCCATAAAATAATATTAACATTAAGTGGGCTGTTCTAGTTATATTAATTAATCAGAAACATCTCCATTTGTTTTTCTCACATGTTAAACAACTTCTGTTGTAAGAAATATTCAACATAAACAGGGATTCCCACTGTTAGTCAGGCGGAAACGCGATGTTTAACATTTTAGGGAAAACTTTGCTACCCGCTAAAAATATTTGAATATCGATTTTTTGTTGTTTTTTTTTACTGAAAACATTAGCGCATAGCTTCCAAATGATGAATGAATGTGGGGAGGGGGATCGCCCTTAGAGGATTTAAACTGTAACAGTAGCATTCAATTTGGAGGCTGTGTTTACTGGAGCTACTTGTAAACCATTAGAGGTACTTAACCATATCTAGTCAAAGTTATAGTTTCTACGAAAACTGGAACGTAAAGTTACATGTTCGAAGCTTATTTTACATTGATTAGTTAAATGTTCTTCCATTATATTTAGTTGAGAAAAAGTTATTTTTACAAATTACGATATGTACCCACTAGGGAAGAATAATCTCACGAGTTGAATGCAAAATTAACGTCACAAAGTCGAATGAAATATTAATTTAACAAATTGAAGAAAACATTATCTTCACAAAGTGAAGCATTAACCTCAAAAAGCTGAGTGAAACATTGACCTCAGAAATTGAAGACGACATGACATCAGAAGTTAGGTGAAACATTAAACTCAATAGTTGTATAAATTAACCATACACGTTAAATACACAATGCAGTAACCTCACAGGTTAACTACACGATACATTAACCTCAAAGGTTAATTAAATCAACCACGCATGTTGAATACACAATACCTTAACCTTACAGCTTGAATACATTCCTTTTCCTGAAAGGACTTTATCTGTTCACCGTATTATAACATTTTTAAAATACCTGCTTTATTTAAATGATTTCTACAAGCTTATTTCTTAACCGTATTAACCAGTTTGTTTATCAGTTATTTTTGTGGTACCTTTGTTATAAGCACGAGCTTAAGATTTTGTCTTTTTTTTCTTAATTCTGTTAATTTTAAACGTACGTGAAACTTTCTATCTAATATACTCACAATGACCAATGTTTGACCCGTTAGTCTAGTGGCAAAAAAAAACACGATTATTTTCTATGCATTCTATAAATGTTTGCTGTAGTACTCGTTTGGTGGCGCCACTTGTTGGTTTAGTTTGTGTTTTATTTTTTACCTTCGTGAACATAATTCTAGCTAGAGTAGCATTACATAATCCGTTTGGAGGGAATTCCAAGTTCACTAACACTAGAAACTGCAGGTATATCATCGTAACGTTTGTTGTGAATAAAGTAATGGAGATACTGAACGAGTATCTTAAATTATATCATATTATACTTGGATAACTTGTTTAAAAATGGTATTATACTCGGATAACTTGTTTAAAAATGGTACTATACTTGGATAACTTGTTTAAAATGGTACTATACTTGGATAACTTGTTTAAAAATGATACTGTACTTGGATAACTTTGTTTAAAAATGGTACTATACTCGGATAACTTGTTTAAAAATGGTACTATACTTGGATAACTTGTTTAAAAATGGTACTATACTCGGATAACTTGTTTAAAAATGGTACTATACTCGGATAACTTGTTTAAAAATGGTACTATACTCGGATAACTTGTTTAAAAATTGTACTATACTTGGATAACTTGTTTAAAAATGGTACTATACTTGGATAACTTGTTTAAAATTGTACTGTATTTGGATAACTTGTTTAAAGATTGTACTGTATTTGGATAACTTGTTTAAAATTGTACTGTATTTGGATAACTTGTTTAAAATTGTACTGTATTTGGATAACTTGTTTAAAATTGTACTGTATTTGGATAACTTGTTTAAAATTGTACTTTATTTGGATAACTTGTTTAAAATTGTACTGTATTTGGATAACTTGTTTAAAATTGTACTGTATTTGGATAACTTGTTTAAAATTGTACTGTATTTGGATAACTTGTTTAAAATTGTACTGTATTTGGATAACTTGTTTAAAATTGTACTGTATTTGGATAACTTGTTTAAAATTGTACTGTATTTGGATAACTTGTTCAAAAATTGTACTGTATTTGGATGCTAATTTTGATATGAATTGGTTCACATAAAGATACCTCACTGTACATTTGGATGCTAATTTTGATATGAATTGGTTCACATAAAGATACCTCACTGTGTATTTGGATGCTAATTTTGATATGAATTGGTTCACATAAAGATACCTCACTGTGTATTTGGATGCTAATTTTGATATGAATTGGTTCACATAAAGATACCTCACTGTATATTTGGATGCTAATTTTGATATGAATCGGTTCACATAAAGATACCTCACTGTCTTCACTCCACATCCCACCCACTACAGATTATTATCTCCAGATCTTTAAAATCGAACTCAACTCATAAGTATATAAATCAGAAAAATAACACAACCCAAACTTGTAACACATTTAAATATTTCTGGTTAATAAGGGTTTATTGTTTGTACTTTTATATTATTTTACATTATCAGAACTAGTACGAGAGTCAGCCAAACTGTGACAATGTGGTTACAGACTTATGGACTACCCTGTACATCTGTCAATGAAACGTTTTCATCAAATGTAGGAATAATTTCAATGAGAACAAAGTGTTTTTCTTATAAACTGGACTACTATACTATTAATAATTATAATACCCTAGTTTGTGTTAATTTGTTATGCATTTTACACGTGACAACGTGGTTACAGACTTATGGACTACCCTGTACATGTGTCAATGAAACGTTTTCATCAAATGTAGGAATAATTTCAATGAGAACAAAGTGTTTTTCTTATAAACTGGACTACTATACTATTAATAATTATAATACCCTAGTTTGTGTTAATTTGTTATACATTTTACATAAATCAGAACCACATTGTTTGCTATTCTAAGCCTAACAATAGAGAATACTACATAAATATTACTCTTTTACTTGAAGCTAAATTTTTGTAATTTATATAATTTTAAGGTTATCTAGATTCATGTTCAGCAGCTTGAATTTAAAGCTTAGCTTGTATTACCTAGAAACTTTCAAAATCCAGTGTTTAACAACACGTAACCTGTAAGTATTAGATTGTATAGTGTTTTAACTTCAACACTCTCTCCACACCACAAGTCTGTGTAGTGTTTTAACTTCAACACTCTCTCCACACCGCAAGTTTGTATAGTGTTTTAACTTCTCAACACTCTCTCCTCACCACAAGTTTATATAGTGTTTTAACTTCAACACTCTCCACACCACAAGCTTGTATAGTGTTTTAACTTCTCAACAAGTGTTGAAGTTAAAACACTATACAAACTTGTGGTGTGGAGAGAGTGTTGAAGTTAAAACACTATACAGACTTGTGGTTGGAGAGAAAACACTACACAGACTTGTGGTGTGGAGAGTGTTGATAAGTCAAAACGCTATACAGACTTGTGGTGTGGAGAGAGTGTTGAAGTTAAAACACTACACAAACTTGTGGTGTGAGGGACTTCTCAACACTCTCCACACCACAAGTTTGTATAGCGTTTTAACTTCTCAACACTCTCCATACCACAAGTTTATATAGTGTTTTAACTTCAACACTCTCCTCACCACAAGT
>NW_013676532.1:5688-10680 GCF_000517525.1 Limulus polyphemus
CACTCTCCACACCACAAGTTTGTATAGCGTTTTAACTTCTCAACACTCTCCATACCACAAGTTTATATAGTGTTTTAACTTCAACACTCTCCTCACCACAAGTTTGTATAGTGTTTTGACTTCTCAACACTCTCCACACCACAAGTTTGTATAGTGTTTTGACTTCTCAACACTCTCCACACCACAAGTTTGTATAGTGTTTTGACTTCTCAACACTCTCCACACCACAAGTCTGTATAGTGTTTTAACTTCAACACTCTCCTCACCACAAGTTTGTATAGTGTTTTAACTTCAACACTCTCCACATCACAAGTTTGTATAGTTTTTGACAGTACAACTTTGTAGTGTTTCTAACTACACACTTTACAGTACAAGTTTGTAGTGTTTCCAACTACACTCTTGACAGTACAAGTTTGTAGTGTTTCCAACTACACTCTTGACAGTACAAGTTTGTAGTGTTTCCAACTACACTCTTGACAGTACAACTTTGTAATGTTTCTAACTACACACTTTACAGTACAAGTTTGTAGTGTTTCTAACTACACACTTTACAGTACAAGTTTGTAGTGTTTCTAACTACACTCTTGACAGTACAAGTTTGTAGTGATTCCAACTACACTGTTGACAGTACAAGTTTGTAGTGTTTCCAACTACACTCTTGACAGTACAAGTTTGTAGTGATTCCAACTACACTGTTGACAGTACAAGTTTGTAGTGTTTCTAACTACACTCTTGACAGTACAAGTTTGTAGTGTTTCTAACTACACTCTTGACAGTACAAGTTTGTAGTGTTTCTAACTACACACTTTACAGTACAAGTTTGTAGTGATTCCAACTACACTCTTGACAGTACAAGTTTGTAGTGTTTCTAACTACACTCTTGACAGTACAAGTTTGTAGTGTTTCTAACTACACTCTTCACAGTACAAGTTTGTAGTGTTTCTAACTACACTCTTGACAGTACAAGTTTGCATTGATCCCAACTACACTCTTGACAGTACAAGTTTGCATTGATTCCAACTACACTCTTGACAGTACAAGTTTGTAGTGTTTCTAACTACACTCTTCACAGTACAAGTTTGTAGTGTTTCTAGTGTCTCCACCTTTTACAGGGCTATTCTCAGTAAAAGTTTACTTTGTAGCTTTTAGATAGTATTTTCTTTTCCGATGAAAATGAGGATTCTTGCTCCATTATCATCGTTTATTTATTCAGTTAAATATTTGTTACTTGCCCTTTTTTAAGGTTAATATTGTACATGAGTTGTTTTCAAAAAGTCTCAATATTACAGGCTTTTAATCAAATAATAATTACACTGTTTAACAGCACACGTTCCACTTCAAACTGGTATCTTTAGATCAGGGACTAGGTTTAACTGACTCTACATAAATTTATTATATATATATATATATATTTGTACCTGTATAACAAATTTTAAAAGTCAAGGCTATAGCGCCACCTATGAGCTTTTACATCAAATGGTAGGAAATTTCAAAATGTAAGAAGAAAGAACAAAACATTTCACATTTCAAGCCATTGTCAATATTTTCCTAAAAAACGCATTTGTATGATATTTTGGGATCCAAAACTGCACTTTAGGGAAAACAAATTTAGACCTAACTTCATAATGCACATTAAGTTTAAGCACACATTTTGCTGGAATTTTCATATTTGTTCTTTGGGGCTTACAGAACCAAAATTAAGTATTATATCATGCAAACCAATTTGGTAAAGCATTTTTATTCTTTTTTTAAATCTTGCAACAATGATATGTTGTTTGAAAAAAACTGTAATCAAGAAATATTTCAACCAACACATGCTGTGGTCAAAAGAACATTAAGTTTTGGTTCACAGCTATCTGTTGAATTTTGAGAATCTCAAGTGATTAAAAATTCCATTGATTTGTTCTTGTAAAATAAACCTAATGTTTCTCAGAAGTTTTATCCGAAATTTCCAAAAATTTGTAAAAAAAAAAACTATAAAGTCAAAATTTTTCTTTTTATTGCTTATGTTTTAAATAAACGTTTGAATTTTGTTTTCTGTCGTTTCGGTTGGAGAAACGTTGTTTTAAAATGTTCCAGTACATTTACTACCAAAAAATAGTCTTGTAAACATCCATTTATTTAAAAGTGATTACTTTTAGTGAATGAAAGTCACTAATCTTGTGACTGCTCTTAATGACTGAAAGTGACTTCTCTTAGTCACTGAGGTGTATGTCTCTAGTTTATCTTTCGCTCTTGTTAAAATGTTGTCAAACAAAACATTTCTCTCGGGAAAGTTTCCCGTGTTTTAGTTCGAAGAAACACACATACGTCACTCATAATATTTATTGACAGTACGTGAACTAAGCCTACATTTGGACAACAATACATCACAATACCCTTGTTTCACTCTTACATTATTTACATACGTGAACACCGGCTTATTTCTGTGTTTAATAAATGTCAATCTCTCACAAAATAACGTTAAAAACAAAACAAACTATTCAGATCTTAATGAAACTGTACAAAGAGTGCACGGGTTATTATAGATTGCACGTACCCGAATACGATAAAGATTAGAAGTTTTAAAAAGAATGATAAGAAGAAGAAAAAAAACAACGAAGTCTCCATTCCATTCTTGTTCAAGGTGAGAACAAAGATTGGAATGAAATAAAGAAAATATACCGTTAATCTCTGACATTCAAAAAATAGTTAGAGGACTCTCGAATTATTTTCCAAGAGAGTAGTGCATTACGCTAGAGTAAAAGGCAGCAACTGGTGGTAAACCAACCGTTTCCTATAAGAGTAATGGAAAAGTTTCGCGTCCAGTCACTAGAGGGACACCATACCAGTGTGAATGTGTGTGTGACCGAAGAATCAAATAATCGTTAAAGAGAGTGTAGTGTTAGAAATTCACGCAGCCCTGAGATATGCACGTGCACGTTCCAAGCCTGACGTTACCAATAGAACAAAACAGTACTTTTACATCAACAACTGAAACTGACTATTGTATCGGTAAAGTCACATTGGGCTACCTGCTGTGTCCATCACCAGGAATCGAACTCTGGATTTCAGCGGGGCTACAGTATCGGGAAATACGGTGTGACTGTAAGAGCTATGACAAACATATCAAATGGACTGTAAAAGCTATGACAAACATATCAAATGGACTGTAAGAGCTATGACAAACATAACAAATGGACTGCAAGAGCTATGACAAACATAACAAATGGACTGCAAGAGCTATGACAAACATAACAAACGGACTGTAAGAGCTATGACAAACATAACAAACGAACTGTAAGAGCTATGATAAACATATCAAATGGACTGTAAGAGAGCTATGACAAACATAACAAACGGACTGTAAGAGCTAATACGAACATATCAAATGGACTGTAAGAGCTATGACAAACACATCAAATGGACTGTAAGAGCTATGACGAACATAACAAATGAACTGTAAGAGCTATGACGAACATATCAAATGGACTGTAAGAGCTATGGCAAACATAACAAACGGACTGTAAGAGCTATGACAAACACATCAAATGGACTGCAAGAGCTATGACAAACATAACAAACGGACTGTAAGAGCTATGACAAACACATCAAATGGACTGCAAGAGCTATGACAAACATATCAAACGGACTTTAAGAGCTATGACAAATATAACAAGTGGACTGTAAGAGCTATGACGAACATAACAAATGGACTGTAAGAGCTAATACGAACATATCAAATGGACTTTAAGAGCTATGACAAACATAACAAACGGACTGTAAGAGCTATGACAAACATAACAAATGGACTGTAAGAGCTATGACAAACATAACAAACGGACTGTAAGAGCTATGACAAACATATCCAAATGGACTGTAAGAGCTAATACGAACATATCAAATGGACTGTAAGAGCTATGACAAACATAACAAACGAACTGTAAGAGCTAATACGAACATATCAAATGGACTGTAAGAGCTATGACAAACATATCAAATGGACTGCAAGAGCTATGACAAACATATCAAACGGACTTTAAGAGCTATGACGAACATAACAAATGGACTGTAAGAGCGAAAACAAACTGTGTATTACTAGAGAGTCATTGCTTTAAAACACTACAGCTGACTTTATAGAAAGTTCAATTACTTTCTTGCCATAGATGTTCCTTTACGGCAGAAAAAAAAAAAATTTCTCCAAACGTCTTCTTCAGAGTCTACTAAGATTCACCAGAAACTCTCTCAATAAAAAAACTGTTAAACCTAGTTTCATCATTTTGATAAAGCTTTTAAATCATCACGAGACGATTAATTAAAATATCATTGTTGATGGTAGATCAGTAAGGAAAAACGTGTAAATTAATAATCTTGTTATTAAATATTAAGAACACCCCCACCTTCAGTACATCTGTGGTTTACGGATGCAAATGACTCAACACATGTTTACGGTGTAAACAAGAAACCGTAACAAACACGAATTAACAACGCATGTTCAGCAAAGAATGTGATGGTGGTGTCAAATCTGGAAGTCAGTTTCTTCCGACACTAGGTCCAGCAGGAGTGGGTGGAATGGGGAACAGGCAAACGCCTGAAATAGAAGAAAGAACAGGGTTATATTTGTAGCTGCTCTTAGCATACATTTTTTTTATCGTTTTATTGAATATTTGCTAAAGAAAATAAATATGAAATACTGATGGATAATTAATAATTTTTATCTGGGCCCATAGATAAATGAAAAGGTCTTGACATAAGAATATGTTATATACGTGGAGCACGTGGCATAAGATCACGTGGTGCACTTAGAACTCGTGACATTAAAGTACACAAGTATGGAACAGCAATTAGTAATTATTTAAAATCTCAAATAAACACAGCTGTTAAATCCTATCAGTTATTCGGAAATATCTCTATTTTCCCAATCAAAGTATCAAAAATTTGAAACATACTACATGTCTTGCGAACACAAATAATTTTCGCTCGAGAACAACAGTAATTCAAAATGATAAAATT
>NW_013676532.1:11435-14515 GCF_000517525.1 Limulus polyphemus
ATCCTTCAAGCCATGAACTTACAACTGTTTAATAAACACTGTTATTATACGTGTAATCCTTCAAGCCATGAACTTACAACTGTTTAATAAACACTGTTATTACTATACGTGTAATCCTTCAAGCCATTAACTTACAACTGTTTAATAAACACTGTTATTACTATACGTGTAATCCTTCAAACCATGAACTTACAACTGTTTAATAAACACTGTTATTATACGTGTAATCCCTCAAGCCATGAACTGTGTTAACCATAACCTGGTGATGAGGAATCTGTGGAGGAACTGAGTTGGCCATTTTGTGCTCCTTTTTCCACTTCATTCTTCGATTTTGGAACCAGATTTTAATCTGTCGTTCACTGAGACAGAGGGCGTGGGCGATCTCTATTCTTCTGCGTCGAGTCAAATAACGATTGAAATGAAATTCTTTTTCTAATTCCAAGGTTTGGTAGCGAGTATACGATGTTCTTTGACGTTTCGTTTCACCCATCGCATTTACTCCATCTGGAAATGTGTGTTTGAAAGAAAAATTTACATAATATATAACTCTTTCAATACTATTTCATAACAATTTCAACTGTTATAATTAAAAACTTTTATACATACGTCAGAATGTCTGCCTAATTACAAGTATGCATCAAGCAGTAACTATTTACCTCTCTCTCTGGTGTCAGATTCCTCCCCGCTATTGTTATTCCTAGCTGGGCTACGTCAGGTTTTATAGCCGTAATAAAACTGTCTTTTCAATAGGGCTGGGCGTTCTACGACTCGTTCTATTTTATGGCTAGGATCTGTTAGCCTTGGGTCAAGAAAGTGACAAAGTTATGGCCTCGCGGAAAGTTTTATAGGACTAACGTGGCGCGTTTTATGGGCGAAGGGAGGAGAAATCGGGCCTGACAGCACATGGCCGAGGAATATTTACTGCAGTTACGAACTTAGAAAAGTAGCCACGAATCTCGTGCGCGCTCACACTGCTTAAGCTCTACCCTGAAAGGAGATTCACCAAGGACAAGATAGAGGAAAGAAAATACTTACTCTGTCCGACGTGTGTTTTAGTCATCCAAGGGTAAATATGAGGCTGATTTGTTGACTCACTCCCTTTCTGTTGGCTTTTTTCTGTTGGTTGATTCTGTTGTAATTGTGAACTCTGTTGTTGACCTGGAGAGTGTCCACTGGTTGAATGTGACTGAGTAGGCCGCGGAGGCTGAGGCGAACTTCGCGGCTTGGGGCTGCAAGGAGACGGCTGCTGTGAACTGGAAGTCGTAGTCAGGTCTTGCGGTGATGCCGCGCTGGGTTCTGCGTACTTGCAGCTCGGCACCGGTGTCACCGATAGTGTCGGACTCGGGCTGGGATTAGGGTGGCTGAGACGCTGACTGCAACTATTAAAATGCGTTTGATCCCCATTCTGCAGGTGTGGAACTGTAGGTTGAGAATAAGGTCCATAGTGCTGGACAGGAGACGCTGGGCCGCTATAACAACTGTTGTAAGCCGGCACCTGAGGGGTGTAGTAAACCTGGACCGGCGTCTCCTGCGTTCGCTGGCCGTAACAGTTGACAAACTGATACGAGCTCATTTATTCGCCGTGATTTGTAGCACAGTAAATAATTGTGTCCAATATTCCACGCAATTTTGATGAATTATGACGGTAGCGCACTCCTGGAAAACTTTTAATAGAACATTATTCTAAATTGGCACTCCCCATTGGCCACGTGACTCTCAATGGCCAATCTGAACCGTGCATAAGTAAAAGGTTAAATACATAACAGAGGAGTGTAGTTTTCACAGGTTTTAATGATCACAGAAATCACCTCTCATTTTAGTTTATGTTTTCGGAGTCTATTCGACGAAGCTAAGAATGTGATTTATGTAAAAGCTACTGTGCAAGTCTGAAAGATCGGTTTCTAAGTGTATGGAAAAAAGGTACTTTAAAAGTCTGAAAGATCGGTTTCTAATTAATTGTAGTTAGAGTGATCATGCGCGAAACGAATCTAGTGGATGAAAACTTACCAGTAGTGATTCTTACAACAGTCAAGAAGGATGTAATAACCTGACAGTGAAGCTTTTAGTGATATAGGATAGAAGCTAAAGTCACTAAATCAAAGAGATGTTTGGAGATAAAGACAGTTATAGTACGTGTATTGCTGCAACCCCGTCAAAGAACATTTATCACTACTACGATTATAATAACTTAGAAGATACTATTGTTTGACTTTTAGTCAAATCTGCACCAAGACACTTCAAAAATCGGAGAAATAAAACGATACTTCGTTTGTAGGCTCAAAAAATTCCTTATTTTATCAGCCTTCTTAACAACGTGATCTCGGGCGTGTCTGGAAGTTTGTGTCTATTTCTCCAGGCACGGGCCTCGTTCTGGCAGGGGCCGCGTGTTACACGGTAAATAACGTGTTCTCCGGTCTCGAGATCTAGCCTAAACTGCAGCTCGTGATCGATACCTTTCTGGGCGAATGAGAACATTCAGAAACCCAGCAACCACATTATAATTTCTCCCCCCCCTCCCTCAATTAATATCTGCCAGAATTCCCTCTTCCTTGTTCCTTTCTCATTCGTCTTTTGAATCCTGGGTACGAGATTATGAAATATGTGGAAATACGCATGATCGGAACTTACCTTAAAAAATAACAACAACCAAAAACAGTTCGAATCTCTATAGCACGTGACAAACCATAGCCTACAGTGAATCTCCGTACATGAGTTATTCATTAGAAACCCACGTAACAGTCATCATGTATTATGAGTTGTCACAAGAGCAGCGTTTGAGAATAAACGTCTTCTCTTCCGTAACAACACAAATACAAATACTCTCTGATACACCAGAACCCATTAGATACAGCTACTCTCTGATACACCAGAACCCATTAGATACAGTCACTTTCTGATACACTAGAACCCCTTAGATACAGCTACTCTCTGATACACCAGAACCCCTTAGATACAGCTACTCTCTGATACACCAGAACCCATTAGATACAGCTACTCTCTGATACACCAGAACCCATTAGATACAGCTACTCTCTGATACACTAGAACCCCTTAGATACAGCTACTCTCTGATACACCGG
>NW_013676532.1:15090-17363 GCF_000517525.1 Limulus polyphemus
CCACTTAGATACAGCCACTCTCTGATACACCAGAACCCCTTAGATACAGCTACTCTCTGATACACCAGAACCCCTTAGATACATCCATTCTCTGATACAACAGAACCCCTTAGATACAGCTACTCTCTGATACACTAGAACCCCTTAGATACAGCCACTCTCTGATACACCAGAACCCCTTAGATACAGCTACTCTCTGATACACCAGAACCCCTTAGATACATCCATTCTCTGATACAACAGAACCCCTTAGATACAGCTACTCTCTGATACACTAGAACCACTTAGATACAGCCACTCTCTGATACACCAGAACCACTTAGATACAGCCACTCTCTGATACACCAGAACCCCTTAGATACATCCATTCTCTGATACACTAGAACCCATTAGATACAGCTACTCTCTGATACACCAGAACCACTTAGATACAGCTACTCTCTGATACACCAGAACCCCTTAGATACAGCTACTCTCTGATACACCAGGACCCATTAGATACAGCCACTCTCTGATACACCAGAAACCCCTTAGATACAGCTACTCTCTGATACACTAGAACCCATTAGATACAGCCTACTCTCTGATACACCAGAACCCCTTAGATACAGCTACTCTCTGATACACTAGAACCCCCTTAGATACAGCTACTCTCTGATACACCAGAACCACTTAGATACAGCCACTCTCTGATACACCAGAACCCCTTAGATACAGCCACTCTCTTCCCTGAAAGCAGTAATGTTGCTCTGAGAGTCTAATATACTAGAACTCATTACAATATGGTCAATTGTTTGTCTTATAAGGTGATGTAGTTCTAGCTATATATAATCGTCACAAAGATAGTAGTTAATCTACTAAACATTACTAAGTATGAAATATAAGATATATAGTAGTTAATCTACTAAACATTACTAGGTATGAAATATAAGATATAGCAGTTAATCTAGTAAACATTACTAGGTATGAAATATACGATATATAGTAGTTAATCTACTAAACATTACTAGGTATGAAATATAAGATATATAGTAGTTAATCTACTAAACATTACTAGGTATGAAATATAAGATATAGCAGTTAATCTAGTAAACATTACTAGGTATGAAATATAAGATATATAGTAGTTAATGGTCGTTCTGTCTGTGCTTAGTTGAGTTTGGTTGAGGGTAATAATACCTAAGGATATTGTTTATCATGGCTTGTCCCCTTGTGCCGGGGACATCTATGATTTAGTATCGTTTCGATCGAGATGTACTTGTCGGTGAATCCTCCTTTACTTTTGTTATAGAGATTTATAGCTCCATCGGCCCAGCGCCAAGGGAGGGTGGATTTAAATGTAATATTTTCCAAGACAGCCTTGCTTGTCAGACATTATTGGATGTATTAGTTGTTTACACGACGGTTCACTGGTGGTGTGTTTTGTTTGGGTGTCGTTTTTTGAATATGTTAATAAATATGTCATTGAAATTATTGTGTAGTAAGAACTTCTATAAACGGAACTGTATTTTGTTGCTCATTTCAGATCCCTATAAAACAAATTCCAAGTCGCTCTGTGAATGGTTAAAATGTGGACATTATTTGTATTCCTGTAAGCGCATGAATTATCAATATAAGTTAATTTATGGTCTTCAAACAAGAAGGACTCAGTTTGAGTGTGTTAATGTTATTGAAACAAGGCCTCAGTTTGAACGTGTTAATGTTCTTGAAATAATTAGATAGACTCAGTTTGAACGTGTTAACGTTCTTGAAATAATTAGATAGACTCAGTTTGAACGTGTTAATGTTCTTGAAATAATTATATAGACTCAGATTGAACGTGTTAATGTTCTTGAAATAATTAGATAGACTCAGTTTGAACGTGTTAACATTCTTGAAATAATTAGACTCAGTTTGAACGTTTTAGCATTCTTGAAATAATTAGACTCAGTTTGAACGTGTTAATGTTCTTGAAATAATTAGATAGACTCAGTTTGAACGTGTTAATGTTCTTGAAATAATTAGATAGACTCAGTTTGAACGTGTTAACGTTCTTGAAATAATTATATAGACTCAGTTTGAACGTGTTAACGTTCTTGAAAAAATTATATAGACTCAGTTTGAACGTGTTAACGTTCTTTAATTAAGAAGAAGGACTCGGACTATACTAACCGTTTCATATACAGTGAGGTACTTAGTTGGACTATTCTAACCGTATAGTCAGTGTTTTTGTCTTGTTCAAAATAAACAGATTTTCCCCATATATATATATATATATATATATATATATATAT
>NW_013676533.1:0-4813 GCF_000517525.1 Limulus polyphemus
TTGTTGAAATTCAGCCAGTGAAGTAGTCTTGCTATCCATCCAATAGTACATTGTTCAAATTTAACCAGTGGAGTAGTCTTGCAAATCATCTAATAGAACATTGTTGAAATTCAACCAGTGAAGTAGCCTTGCAGTCCTTTTGCAGACCAGATGATATAAGGTTTCGAATTGTTACAGCTGATTTGATGAACAAAAACCTTTGAAATTTCTACAAATAAACGTCATAACTTTGAAAACAAAAACGTTCAGATATCTTTCGTTTTCTGCACAGATTCGAGTCATGGGAAGCTTTTCTTTCCGACACATTAAGGCTGTTAAGTGTTTGTAAACATCATTAATTGTGTTGTTATTACAATATATACTCGTTTAAAGGTAGAACAAGCGCCTGGTACTTCAGTCACGTAGAAGAGTGAACAAATAGCACGTCTAGTGTGACGTTTCAAAGTACCGTTGTTCACACATTATAACGGTAATCGTTCCGTCCACCTGGTATAATTATCTCAACCTTGTGCTGCATTATGAAACATTTTTTAATGTTTCAATTGCATTTTTCGGTTAATTGACTTTAGGGATCGTCTTCAGGTATCATCGAAAATAGTCACGACATTAAACAATGTTATTAATATCACAAATATCCGTAATAATTCGAATAGAATTTTAATGATATAGACGATAATATCAATAAAAGTATTTTGTTCTATGATAATGCTTCTCCTGTAGCTCAACCGTAAGGTCGAGGGGTTTAATATTTTGTGTTGATTATGTTATGTTACTTTTTATGTATATAAAAATACATACATCGATAAGCTAAGTGTTAAGTACTATGTCTTCAATGACACACTGTTAACAATCGTTTTATAACTTACAGTAAACACGAACGTCGACATTATTTTATGCTGATCTGGTATTGTTGATGTAACCAAGAGAAACAACAATCTACTGAAATTCGGTATCTAGGCAACAGATAAAACATCCAGATTCCACGTTTTAACAATACAGTGCTCCATATAGGGACCAGTTCTCGACTTTCTTATTTGTTACACAATAGTTTAACAAGAAGAAACAAATCCATACAGCATCGTAAGCCTACTTTCAGTCTTTCAGAGAAATTGAGGGGGGAAGGGAACACCCCTTAATTATTGTACGTCTATCGCTAGATATATGGGGTGCTAAAGGAGAGAGAGGCTATTGGATTTTTATAAATCAAATGTCAATCTTTCAAACATCTAATTCTTGAAAGTCTGTCGTCAGATTTCCAACTGTCATAATGTTACAATCCTTATACGTCTTTGTAAATTTAGCGTTAGTTTTTCCAAATTGTTGAAAGGGACTGCTGAAAGCTGAGAACAGAGTATAATCTTATCACTGAAGCATCTTGTTGTGTAACAGGAAACCTAGAGGAAAATGTAGCTCGATAAAGCCATCTTATGTGTCATTCCTGGTAGACAAAACTACAGAATACATAGCCATCTCATGATCCTTGGTAGACAAAACTACAGAATACATAGCTATCTCATGATCCTTGGTAAACAAAACTACAGAATACATAGCCATCTTATATGTCATCCTTGGTAGTCAAAATTACAGGATACATAGCCATCTTATGTGTCATCCTTGGTAGACAAAACTACAGAATACATAGCCATTTTATATGTCATCCTTGGTAGTCAAAATTACAGGATACATAGCCATCTTATGTGTCATCCTTGGTAGACAAAATTACAGGATAAATAGCCATCTTCTGTGTCATCCTTGGTAGACAAAAATACAGGATACATAGCCACCTTTTGTGTCATCCTTGGCAGACAAAATTACAGGATACATAGCCATTTTATGTGTCATCCTTGGTAGACAAAATTACAGGATACATAGCCATCTTATGTGTCATCCTTGGTAGACAAAACTACAGGACACATAGCCATCTTATGGGTCATCCTTGGTAGACAAAATTACAGGATACATAGCCATCTTATGTGTCATCCTTGGTAGACAAAACTACAGAATACATAGCCATCTTATGTGTCATCTTTGGTAGACAAAACTACAGGATACATGACTTAAACACTCAAAAATTATCTTATTATATAATTACTAAGATACTATTTAATAAGATACTGTTTATCTCAACATTCACAGATGTTTTGCTGCTCAGAAGAGTGGATAATAAATTAATAAAAGATTATTTAAAAATACGCAAAAATAACTAGTTTCTACTAGTTTCCAAGTAATTTTCGCTTACCTGGTTACCAGGGAGAGAGCTTCCCACAAGCAGCTTGTTGCCATGGGTATATATGTTTATACGAACTATCCTTTATATGTGTGTTTCAGACACTGCATGAAAACATCCGACGACTTCAATCCGATATTGCTCCGTTTCACTGACAGAGGGCTAGAAGCCGAGTACCATAGCCAGCCAAACCCCCAGTTTTTCTGGTACACTCTGTGTGCTAGTGTACTGTTTGTTTCAATCGCTTTCATCCACTTGCTTACGTTACCTATGTAAGTCTTCTTTACCGTACTTATTGTATGATATTACTTTTGTTGATATGTTTCCATACAAGATATAATAATGCTTTTAAATCCTCAGACTTAACGTTTTTTAGTTCTCCTTTCTTCAGTTTTAAAAAAGAAAAGAATTTTTTAAAGGCATCTGAAAACCCCAGAACATATTTAGTAGTCGGGTTACTAGACCCTGAAACTAAAGAAAGCATAAAAATGAATCCCAGTTAGGGTTTTCTTCGTGTTTTTTTTTTTCGCTGAAACATGTCCTACAATGTGTTCTTTTCAAGATCCTGACAGTTGGCTTAGTAGAGCCATTTCTTTCTGCGCTAAAATAAATCTCTCATACTAGCGAGATGTAAAAAATTAAACTGTCATCAAAAGGAAGACGTATGTTTGGTCAATTGAGGAGTCTTCTGAAAGGTCCGATCAGAAAGGCTAGACCAATCACCAAAAAAATCACATATTCAAAAATATCTAACAGGGAGTCAACCACCACCTTTAAAACTTACAATCTGAATATTTAACCTTTGATTTCAGCGTGAACTGTTTTATTTGTGGTGATACATGTTTGCCTAAAGACACCCTAAAAATCCAAACATATAAAAACATGTTGTTGTTGTTGTTTTGATTTTAAGTACACGTCTGCCCAGGTAAAGCAGCTTACACCAAATATCTAATATGACCTTTCATCAATATTCCGGGTCGGCATAGCCAGGTGGTTAGGGAGCTCGACTCCCAATCTGAGGGTCGCGGGTTCGAATTCCCGTCCCACCAAACATGCTCGCCTTTCGGCCGTGGAGGCGTTATAATGTGACGGTTAATCCCACTATTCATTGGTAAAAAGAGTAGCCCAAGAGTTGGCGGTGGGTGGTGATGACTAGCTGCCTTCCCTCTAGTCTTTACACTGCTAAATTAGAGATGGCTAGCGCAGATAGCCCTCGTGTAGCTTTGCGCGAAATTCAAAAACAAACAAACAAGCATCAATATTTCAAGAGATGCCTTGCTGGCAGCCTTTTCCTTTTTCGTTCTATTTTAATTTGTTGCTGCCAACCTTCCATATAAGAAGCGTTCTTTTTCAAATCTTCGCTTTAAATATTGTCCTGCTCGCTTTCTATTCAGTGCTTTTGACTCCAGTTTAACGTGCCGATAGACATTCCATTGTAACTGCCTTCTGGTGCGTCAAGTAATTAATGCAACGTGGAACTCGTATTTAGACCAATCACACACCTTTCTTACAGTCGGGAGAGTTTTACATTTAATTCCTTTTAAATTCAGAATTTTTCCCCAGCTTGACATTTTAGAAAACACATCTGCTGACCAGGACAAACAAAGGTCATAAATATATATATATTTTCTCTATGGCCAATATTCGACTTATATACACATATATATATTTCATATTAGAACAACCATCTGAAAAACATTGCTGTCTTAGTTTAATTCGTGGTTTTCTTTCCCGGTTCTTATGGTTTCGTAGATAAATCACTGCTGAATTATTTTCTTGTTATTTGCGTCTAGAAATCTTACAACGGTGACCGTACTGACCTCAACGTTCGTAGTTGTAGCAGCTTTAGCTGTGGTATCTTGTGTTCAACATCATCAGGTTAGTTTTATTAATGTTGTAGCACCTTTCACTGTTACACTGTCTGGTTAATGTTCTAACAACTGTCATATCTTCTGAATACCATTACCAGGTGAGCATTAAACTCTTTCCATAAAGTAGTTATAAAGACTGTGCGTCTGAATCTACAAAAAAGTTTAGTTGTAAGTCTGTATTTTTCGTTGTCGTCTCAGAAATTCAAAATTATAATTTGTTTTTGCTGAAAACTAAAGCTAGAGCGTTCTTTAGTTTCTATACAGTTTCTGTTTATTCAACAATAGATTAACGTATTTCAACAAAGAAACGTTTTCGTTACGTTTGAAACGTGGGAAATCCAGTGTTAATCATAAAAATATTGTTGTTGTTTTTTTACAGCATTCAAGTCAGTCAACCACTAGGTCTCTTCCCTGCTCAACAGATGTCGCTAAAAATCAAATATTAAGAATATTCATCTTTCTTTTTTCCGTTCTCATTATAATGGCAGCTTGTGTAGTGAGTATGGTAAGTGATATTTATATATAATGTCAGTACAAACAATCACTTCATTGTTTATAATAGTTATAATGTCAGTACAAACAATCACTTCATTGTTTATAATAGTCATAATGTCTGTACAAACAATCACGTTATTGTTTATAATAGCTATAATGTCAGTACAAATAATCACTTTCATTGTTTATAATAGTTATAATGTCAGTACAAACAATCACT
>NW_013676533.1:5721-7952 GCF_000517525.1 Limulus polyphemus
AATGTCAGTACAAACAATCACTTCATTGTTTATAATAGTTATAATGTCAGTACAAACAATCACTTTATTGTTTATAATAGTTATAATGTCAGTACAAACAATCACTTCATTGTTTGTAATAGTTATAAAGTCAGTACAATTACTTCGTTGTTTATAATAGTTATAATGTCAATACAAAGAATCACTTCATTGTTTATAATAGTTATAATGTCAGTACAAACAATCACTTCATTGTTTATAACAGTTATAATGTTCATATGGCAGATGTCGCTTCTGTTCAGTTTGACCGTTCTGTAGTTCATATGGTAGATGTCGCTTCTGTCCAGTTTGACCGTTCTGTAGTTGATATGGTAGATGTCGCTTCTGTCCAGTTTGACCGTTGTGTAGTTCATATGGTAGATGTCGCTTCTGTCCAGTTTTACCATTCAGTAGCCCATATGGTAGATGTCGCTTCTGTTCAGTTTGACCAGTCTGTAGCCCACACGATAGATGTCGCTTCTGTCCAGTTTGACCGTTCTGTAGTTTATATGGTAGATGTTGCTTCTGTCCAGTTTGACCGTTCTGTAGTTTATATGGTAGATGTTGCTTCTGTCCAGTTTGACCGTTCTGTAGTTCATATGGTAGATGTCGCTTCTGTCCAGTTTGACCGTTCTGTAGTTCATATGTTAGATGTCGCTTCTGTCCAGTTTGACCGTTCTGTAGTTCATATGGTAGATGCTGCTTCTGTCCAGTTTGATCATTCTCTAGCCCATATGGTATATGTCGCTTCTGTCCAGTTTGACCATTCTGTAGCCCTTATGATCACTTATGGCTGACTTCACCCCAGAACTAGGCTTATGACAACTCAGCTGATTGATGCAGCTTTTGGAATAACAAAAAATACCAGTCACTTTAATGGGAAAATATCAAGCATTTACAATTTTTAAGAAAGTATAATTTGTTTAAAATGCTGATAGTGATGTAACAAATAAGGAGCATTTAGCTATTCTGGGGCTCTAGGCGCACCCTAAAGTTGAGCCCCTATCGCTAGCATTACTCTTGACATAATCATTTAGATAATTCATAATGGTATGAATTAATAAGTAATATTGTTTTAGATTTAGATATATAATAACATAAACTTGAACAAGTAAGAATAAATACTTACCTAATATTAAAACTTTTGTAAACTACAAACTGGTCAATAACTTCGTAACTGATATGTTCTAATTCCCACTTTTTTAAACTACAAACTGATCAATAACTTCGTAACTGATATGTTCTAATTCCCACTTTTTAAACTACAAACTGATCAATAACTTCGTAACTGATATGTTCTAATTCCCACTTTTTAAACTACAAACTGATCAATAACTTCGTAACTGATATGTTCTAATTTCTCGTTTCCTATATTCAGAAGTGAAAGAGAAGATAAACTATCCTGAGATATTGTGTTCCGTAAATAGTTTTTGCCCTTTGACATAAAATGACCTTTCACCCGTAGCATTGCTAATAGGAAGAGTTATAAAACATTCTCGGCACCGTTTCTAAGTTTGGAAATGTCGACTGTAATCCATTCGATAGTTAAATACACATATCACTCGGGCAACAAACATTTTATACATATAACTCGGGCAACAAACATTGTATACATATAACTCGGGCAACAAACATTTTATACATATCACTCGGGCAACAAACATTTTATACATATAACTCGGGCAACAAACATTTTATTCATCACAAAATGTTTTAAAATGTTCTGTTTATTCTATAAATTCGTGCTTTTCTTTGTTATCTATTATAAAGTCGAAGAATATTTTAAAATGTTTAATAACATCACAGTAACTTTAAATTCTTTCTTCTGTTTCGGTGACAAAAAAAACAAAAAACAGTAAAGATGAATCAATCTCTTCCAGTTATCAATACTTCATTACGGGCTCGGCATGGCCAGGTGGTTAAGGAAACTCGACTCGCAATCTGAGGGTCGCGGGTTCGAATCCCTGTCACACCAAACATGCTCGCTCTTTCAGCCGTGGGGGCGTTAAAAGGTGACGGTCAATCCTACTATTCGTTGGTAAAAGAGTAGCCCAAGAGTTGGCGGTGGGTGGTGATGACTAGCTGCCTTCCCTCTAGTCTTACACTGCTAAATTAGGGACGGCTAGCGCAGATAGCCCCCGTGTAGCTTTGCGCGAAATCCATAACAAACAAACAAGCTAACTAATTTGTGTTCACAGAGCACTATATAAATG
>NW_013676533.1:8790-9973 GCF_000517525.1 Limulus polyphemus
CATTTATATAGTGCTCTGTGAACACAAATTAGTTAGCTTGTTTGTTTGTTATGGAATTTCGCGCAAAAGCTACACGAGGGCTATCTGCGCTAGCCGTCCCTAATTTAGCAGTGTAAGACTAGAGGGAAGGCAGCTAGTCATCACCACCCACCGCCAACTCTTGGGCTACTCTTTTACCAACGAATAGTGCGATTCGGCTTTTGGTCTTGCAATGATAGATTTCCCGCCTTTACTTGTTGTAGTATCTTGTACCAACATGAAATCTTCAGTTTTGTTTCATAATCGTCAAACATTTTAATTAAAGATGTGGCTTCTATTCTCGTGTTAATTTTCTGTGTTGGAGTTTCACTAATTTTTAAAAGAGCTTCCTCGATATTGCAAAAATTGTTTTTAAAAGAATAAACAACGTTTGGCTTTTGCGAACCACCTGGTGTCGCATACTTTCCCTATACAACCGTAAGAATGTTCCATCTTTGTGTAGAAGCAGAGAAAAATACAAATAAGTCTTGAACAAAATTAAAAAATAAAAACGTTTCAGAACATAATTGACCGACTAGAATGGCTAGCACAAGGTTTAAATAAGGCTGATGCTGTTTGTTTTTTAATTCTTGCTTTAAGTCCGCCCGGCATGGCCAGATGGTTAGGGCACTCGACTCGCAATCTGTGGGTCGCGGGTTCGAATCCTCGTCACATCAAACATGCTCGCCCTTTCAGCCGTGGGGGGCCTTATAATGTAACGGTCAATCCCACTATTCGTTGGTAAAAGAGTAGCCCAAGAGTTGGCGGTGGGTGGTGATGACTAGCTGCCTTCCCTCTAGTCTTACACTGCTAGATTAGGGACGGCTAGCGCAGATAGCCCTCGTGTAGTCAACATTTCACATTATGTTAACCTATTGCAAAAAATAAAAAAGGAAAAGAGTTAAAAGCTAATTTAAACTTTTGTTCTGAGGTTAGGTTTTTAAAACTACATTTTTGTTTATTAAATATTCAAACAACTTTTTATCCCTCGTGAGAAGAAAAATGAGACTTTGATCTTAAATTATACATATAATCCAATAGTACTTTTAAACGTCACTTCCTGCCTATATCTCTGAATCCTAATCCAATAGTACATTTAAACGTCACTTCCTGCCTATAGCTCTGAATCCTAATCCAATAGTACGTTTAAACGTCACTTCCTGCC
>NW_013676533.1:10973-14872 GCF_000517525.1 Limulus polyphemus
TACGTTTAAACGTCACTTCCTGCCTATAGCTCTGAATCCTAATCCAATAGAACTTTTAAACGTCACTTCCTGCCTATAGCTCTGAATCCTAATCCAATAGAACTTTTAAACGTCACTTCCTGCCTATAGCTCTGAATCCTAATTCAATACTACGTTTAAACGTCAATTCCTGCTTATAGCTCTGAATCCTAATCCAATAGTACGTTTAAACGTCACTTCCTGTCCTAGCGACCACAGGCTTGACCATTCATTAGTTAGCGACCACAGGCTTGACCATTCATTAGTTAGTGACCACAAACTTGACCATTCATTAGTTAGCGACCACAAACTTGACCATTCACTAGTTAGCAACAACAAGCTTGACCATTAACGATGTGAATGATTCAACAACCCAAGGTGAAAAGCAAACAATCCTTGCCTAAGATTCGATGTTAAATTCTTTTCATCCTGTTAACTAGAGCTTAGATTGAAAAAAAAAATTAAATTATCACGTGCTGTAAAACGACGAAAGCAAAGTTTATATAGCTAGGCTTAATGCATGAGCTGTTATGCCGTCCGTGATAACTTCGAACTCCAAAAGCTACAAGAAGTCGAGTGGAAAAACGTTGAAGTAAAAGTGATGAGTGGAAAACTTCCGTTTAAAGTAAGATGATGATGTTTATTTAATTGAAAGATTCTTCACGCTTTCAGGATTGTTGTTCTTAGCTTGTTTTTTGACAAAGTAAATGTAATATTTTTTTCCACAGAACTGGAAACTTTTTGTGATTCAGAGCTATAGGCAGGAAGTGACATTTAAAAGTACTATTGGATTAGGATTCAGAGCTATACTAGTGAATGGTCAAGTTTGTGGTCGCTAGCTAGTGAATGGTCAAGTTTGTGGTCGCTAACTAGTGAATGGTCAAGTTTGTGGTCGCTAACTAGTGAATGGTCAAGTTTGTGGTCGCTAACTAATGAATGGTCAAGTTTGTGGTCGCTAACTAGTGAATGGTCAAGTTTGTGGTCGCTAACTAATGAATGGTCAAGTTTGTGGTCGCTAACTAATGAATGGTCAAGCAGATTTTGTTTCTTTAAATGTACCTTTATATTGGTAAATATATTCTTAAATAAAGTTCTTAGAAATAACCGCAATTTAAAACAAACAAAAAGCTATATTTCTATTCTACAGAAATGTGGATATAAACAGTGAAACAATCTCTTCAGACAGTCCTTGATCTCCCAATGGAAATCACTCTAACTCTCTGAAAATTGATCTTCTTTAGAAATTAATCTTGGAGACAAAAAACAAATAAGTAAACTGATTCTTATCGTTACCAAATTGCGTTTGGTTTGAAAATAAACTATTCAAAATGTAGTTATAAAGTAAGGTTCTTTCTTTAGCTAAAAATAGCGCTCCGAAGATGTACTGGTACGAAATACGTGTGTTCTTTTTTTGTTGTTGTTGTTTCTAGGTCGCTTTTAACCCTGATTCTCCTGAAAGACTGGATATCTACTTGAACATCACGAACACCACCAGTCGGAACGAACATGGCTGTTACTTCGTTCAAGTAATACGTATTTTAGTGTTACAATTATTCTAAATATTCATTTATAAAAGCCAATTACTTGTGGTGTCTAGTTTGTTAAGAACGCATCTATGGATGCATATTACTGATAGGTTTGTGCAGCAAATTACAGCTGACACTGTGCCACTATTATAGATAGGTTTGTGCAGCAAATTACAGCTGACACTGTGCCACTATTATAGATAGGTTTGTGCAGCAAATTACAGCTGACACTGTGCCAATGTTATAGATAGGTTTGTGCAGGAAATTATAGCTGGCATTGTGCCCCTGTTATAGATAGGTTTGTACAAGAAATTATAACTGGCAGTGTACCTCTGTTATAGATAGGTTTGTTCAGGAAATTATAGCTGGCAGTGTACCTCTGTTATAGATAGCTTTGTACAAGAAATTATAGCTGACAGTGTGCCACTGTTATAGATAGGTTTTGCTCACAATTTAACCGCACTACTAGAGCTATAATAAACATCCAAAATCTATCAAGATTATTATTACTAAAAATTATTTCAAAATGCAGCAGTAAGGACTAGAAAATAAATATAAAATGAAAGAGTATTTTAGGACCATAAAGAACAAACAAAATCTAGCTATGTTCTTGTGACAATAAAACAGTATTGTTAGGACTATAAAATACATCCAAGATCTAACAATAGTGTTAGGACTATAAAATACATCCAAGATCTAACAATATTGTTAGAACTATAAAATACATCCAAGATCTAACAATAGTGTTAGGACTATAAAACACATCCAAGATCTAACAATAATGTTAGGACTATAAAATACATCCAAGATCTAACAATAGTGTTAGGACTATAAAATACATTCAAGATCTAACAATAGTGTTAGGACTATAAAATACATCCAAGATCTAACAATAGTGTTAGGACTATAAAATACATCAAAAATCTAACAATAGTGTTAGGACTATAAAATACATTCAAGATCTAACAATAGTGTTAGGACTATAAAATACATCCAAGATCTAACAATAGTGTTAGGACTATAAAATACATTCAAAATCTAACAATAGTGTTAGGACTATAAAATACATCCAAAATCTAACAATAGTGTTAGGACTATGAAATACATCCAAATTCTAACAATAGTGTTAGGACTATAAAATACATCCAAGATCTAACAATAGTGTTAGGACTATGAAATACATCCAAGATCTAACAATAGTGTTAGGACTATAAAATACATCCAAAATCTAACAGTAGTGTTAGGACTATAAAATACATCCAAAAAAATCTAAGAATACTGTTAGAATTGTAATAAATGTTTAAAATCTAACAATTCCGATAGGACTAAAAGAAACAACCCAAATATAACATTAGTTTTGAAAACTAAGTGATGAAAATAATAAGTGATTTTTGTACACACGGTGAAAATTGTAACAAAATGTCAAAAAGGCTTAGTAGGCAAATATTGTCTAGAACGTTCGCGAACCATGTCTATTAGTTATAAGTGCGTGCATTCTGTTAACTAAACATTTCTATGCCTTTCAGTACCTCCAATTTACAGCTGTTCTAGCCCTGACTACCGTATCCGTATTCCTACGGATAAACTACCTGCTCAAGCTAGTTGTCATGGTTACAGAAGTAGTGGCGTTTACCGTGATCTTCGTAATTGTCCGGCCTGACTTATTCGCTGAGGCTCTGGAGTTGGCTGAAGGGTAAGGAAGGAAAATAATAAAATCATTTCAGTTATTTATCAAAGTCATGTACTACTTATGTCTGATGGCAGCTTGTGATGACTTTCTCGTTAATCCCTCGTCTTTAATTCGGGAAAATGCAAGGAATCAGCTTAACAACGTGACTTAAAAAAAATAATCTGACCTCGTGGTCTTAAGGTTAATCGGGGCACAAGTTTACGACACATTTCTCTTCTGTTCTTATGAACTCAAAGCCTGTCAATTCTGAAGCGATGAACAATAAAGCAGAAAATATACACCAGTAACGTTATGTTTCAACAGGTCAGGTTTCAGGTATATATGTGTATATATTTGGATTTTTTTTCTCTTTATGTCCAACCTGACAAGATTTTTTTGGAAAAAGCTCCCTTAAGGATTGCCTTGTGGGGGTATACTGTGAATAGAAACTTACTTTTTACAAAGGTTGATAATGTGATAACTATATTACTGAGATTTTCACAGATTTCTACGTAATGGGCAGCCGTGTATGAAAACAGTAATACTAAAGTCAACTGAGAAGGTAATACCGTTCCCCCCCTTCTCTCTTTCTCTCTCGCTCGGTAGCTTAGCAGTTTGCTTGAGTGACTATATCAGCAGAATCCGAGGTTCGATCCCTGGATATGCTCCTATCTTTGTGATAAAAT
>NW_013676533.1:14960-17867 GCF_000517525.1 Limulus polyphemus
ACGGGTTCGGTAGTACCCTCCGGTAGTAATTAGTCTCCTTACTTACTTTCGTTGGATAAAATAAAAGAAATAGCAAAGTAAGGTTTTAGGTTTAGTGAAGTACTTACTAACAAGAGGGAAAGGAAACGAACGTAATTTTTATTTAATACTATCTATCTATCTAGAGAGAGAGAGAGAGAGAGAAAGTAATAGGGTAAATGATAGTTTTTGTGAAGTGTCAAATGCGTATGCAGAGAAAGAAAACAAAGTAATTTGCACGATGTTATTTTTTTCCATATATTTGATGAAAAACATCATTTCTATTACAGTGTTTTACACTTTGTTGTTTAGTAAGGAAATAATGTCATTTCTGTTAGTGTCTCGTGAGTATTTCTAACAAAAAAAAAACTAATCTATATTAGTGTCTCGTGGGTATTTCTAACCAAAAAAGACTAATCTATATTAGTGTTTTGCGCCTATTTCTAACGGACAATTACAATTTCTATTAAAGTTTTTGTCGCATTTTTCTAGTGTAGAGCATTACGTAAATCGTCTTATTTATTAGAACTTTTTTTTGCACATGTATAAACTTAATTGTTTAAAAAATGTAGGTTTCTGACGATCATTTTATTGGCGAGATTAAGAATATTTTGATCGAAAATTTTTTTTAGTTAGTATATATTAAAATAACGACAGTTACACGTGGATCTTGTATAATTATCTACAATTAGCTAAATGCCCCTTATGGTTCAAACGTAAGTATGCAGGCTAAGGACGCTAAAAATCGGGTTTCGATACCCGTTGTGAGCAGAGCAAATATAGCCCATTGTAGAGTTTTGTACCAAGCAATAACCAAACTTTGCTTGTTTATAATTAAGCACAAAGCTACACAATGGGCTATCTGTTCTCTGCCCACCACGGGTATCGAAACCCGGTTTCTAGCGTTGTAAGTCCGCAGACATACCGCTGTGCCACTGGGGGCACCAAACTTTCCGAAACAGTTATTGATGTTGTTTTGTTGTTTTCAATAAAATATCCATCGAATACCATATCGTTTCAGATTCACCGAAACGCCCTTGCACGTTCACACTACATCGTTTCTCGTGGTATTTTTGATCATTCTCCATGTTCTAGACCGACAGGTAAAAAAAAACAAAAACAGTCTTTATCACGTGTTCATGCATGAGCGCATGTCGAAACGCGCAGTTCAATTCTGACAGTAAAAACAATTCTGGTTTTTGTTTTGATTTACCTTTTTTTTTAAATAAATAAGATAATTAACATCAGAATTACCGCAATAGACTGTAAACATTTTCTGTTATATCATTATGGACTTTTTCTAACTTGTATAATGTTTGTTTAATGTGTATATTGTTGTATTTCATGTTATATCATTATGGACTTTTTCTAACTTGTATAATGTTTGTTTAATGTGTATATTGTTGTATTTTCTGTTATATCATTATGGACTTTTTCTAACTTGTATAATGTTTGTTTAATGTGTATATTGTTGTATTTCATGTTATATCATTATGGACTTATTATACTGTTTGTTTAACGTGCACATGTGTATATTGTTGTATTTCATGTTATATCATTATGGACTTAGTATACTGTTTGTTTAACGTGCACATGTGTATATTGTTGTATTTCATGTTATATCATTATGGACTTAGTATAATGTTTGTTTAATGTGCACATGTGTATATTGTTGTATTTCATGTTATATCATTATGGACGTAGTATACTGTTTGTTTAACGTGCACATGTGTATATTGTTGTATTTCATGTTATATCATTATGGACTTAGTATACTGTTTGTTTAACGTGCACATGTGTATATTGTTGTATTTCATGTTATATCATTATGGACTTAGTATAATGTTTGTTTAATGTGTATATTGTTGTATTTCATGTTATATTATTATGGACTTAGTATAATGTTTGTTTAACGTGCACATGTGTATACTGTTGTATTTCAATAACACGAGATAAACACGATTTGCCAATAATATCACACATGCTCTGTCAGCAACATTAATTAAACACGCACTGTCACTGGCATTAATGAAACACGTACTGTCACTGGCATTAAATAAACACTCACTGTCACTGGCATTAATGAAACACGCACTGGCACTGGCATTAGATAAACATGCACTGTCACGGGCATTAATGAAACACGCACTGTCACTGACATTAAATAAACACGCACTGTCACGGGCATTAATAAGACACGCACTGTCACTGGCATTAATGAAACACGCACTGTCACGGGCATTAATAAGACACGCACTGTTACTGGCATTAATGAAACATGCACTGTCACTGGCATTAATGAAACACGCACTGTCACTGGCATTAAATAAACACGCACTGTCACGGGCATTAATAAAACACGCAATGTCACGGGCATTAGTAAAACACGCACTGTCACTGGCATGAAATAAACACGCACTTTCACGGGCATTAATAAAACACGCACTGTCACTGGCATTAATGAAACACGCACTGTCACTGGCAGTAAATAAACACGCACTGACACTAGCATTAATTAAACACGCATTGTCACTGGCATTAAAAAAACACGCACTGTCACTGGCATTAATTAAACACGCACTGTCACTAGCATTAATTAAACACGCACTGTCACTGGCATTAATAAAACACGCACTGTCACTGGCATTAATTAAACACATACTGTCATTAAATAGACACGCCCTGTCACGGGCATTAATAAAACACGCACTGTCACTGGCATTAATTAAACACGCACTGTCACTAGCATTAATTAAACACGCACTGTCACTGGCATTAATAAAACACGCACTGTCACTGACATTAATGAAACACGCACTGGCATTAAATAGACACGCCCTGTCACGGGCATTAATAAAACACGCACTGTCACTGGCATTAATTAAACAC
>NW_013676534.1:0-8316 GCF_000517525.1 Limulus polyphemus
CAGTACGGCCATGAAGAAAGATTAGCTTTATGACTCACAGTACGGCCATGAAGAAAGATTAGCTTTATGATTCACTGTACGGCTATGAAGAAAGATTAGCTTTATGACTCACAGTACGGCCATGAAGAAAGATTGGCTTTATGATTCACAGTACGGCCATGAAGAAAGATTGGCTTTATGATTCACAGTACGGACATGGAGAAAGATTAGCTTTATGATTCACAGTACGGCCATGGAGAAAGATTATCTTTATGACTCACAGTACGGCTATGGAGAAAGATTAGCTTTATGATTCACAGTACGGCCATGAAGAAATATTGGCTTTATGACTCACAGTACGGACATGGAGAAAGATTAGCTTTATGACTCGCAGTTGAATCATAAAGCTAATATTTCTCCATGGCCGTCCGTACTGTGAATCATAAAGCTAATCTTTCTCCATGGCCGTACTGCGAGTCATAAAGCCAATCTTTCTTCATAGCCGTACTGACAAACTTTCCCATATTAGAAATTCACGCACTCACGTGTTTTTATTTTGTTGTTAAAGCACAAAGCTACACAATGGGCTATCTGTGCTGTGCCCACCACGAGTATCGAAACCCGGTTTTTAGCCACGTTAACCCGCAGACTTACTGCTGAGCCGTTGGGGGGGTGGGCTGGGAGCGTAGCTGCATTATTCTGAGAGTGAACATAAATACATATATTCGGTTATAAAGCAGTTTTTTCTTATTCGTTTTTTATCGAAGTTTTTTAACTGTTACCACTATTATTAGTAACTGTAATTCGGTAGTTTCGAATGCATTAAAACATTACAAATATTATTTAATTACAATAACGAAAACGGTATTATTTTTTCTTGAATTAAAATTATATTAATTAAATATTTTAAAAAAGAATTGGATTGTAGGTTGAATAGCAAACAAATGACAAGATAATTCCTGGTTTACTGGATGGACGCGCTTGTTTCTCGGATCACAAACCAGGAAGTTAATTTTCCCTCCTGTTTTTTTTTTTAATTTCATTTTGTTTTATTCCCCCACCCCCTTTCATTTCACGTACCCCTTCAGTGACCACCACGTACTATCAGGGGTACAAGTACCACAGTTTACAAGCCTTATAAAAACACGCCAATCAGTTGATTTTAACACCGGGGGCGGCGCCAGCCTCTTCCCGACGAGGAGGATGAGGTGGGCTGGAGAACAAAATTGAGGGCTACACTCTACACCTTGTGGGCACAAGTAGTAAGGAAGTGAACCAGCTTTAACAGTAAATACAGTTTATTGGATGAGGGGGTTATAGGGGAGGCAAGGACACATTTTGGACTACTTTCATCTCCCACTGATCGACGATTATTAGTACACCTGTTTTATAAAATGCTATTAATATATTTACCTTAGTTTACTTCTGGTGCATAGGTGTAATATGGATGGAGGCATTTAATAGATAGGGTTTATAAAAATAATATCTCGCACGAAGTCTTGATGATGCAAGATTTTATATTTAAGCCAATCATAAAGCCAATCTTTCTTCATGGCCGTACTATGAATCATAAAGCCAATATTTCTCCATAGCCGTACTATGAATCATAAAGCCAATCTTTCTCCATAGCCGTATTGTGAGTCATAAAGCTAATCTTTCTTCATAGCCGTACTGTGAATCATAAAGCTAATCTTTCTCCATGTCCGTACTGTGAATCATAAAGCTAATCTTTCTTCATAGATTTTTTTAACTGTTTATTCTTCTTTGCATACATAAAAAAATAAAGCGGCTACAAAGACTCCCAGTGGCTCAGCGGCATTTTTGAGGGCTCACACCGCTAAAAAACGGGTTTCGATACTCGTTGTGAGCATAACAAAGAAAACTGCCTAAAAATTAAAATAAGTCTGCTTGTTTTAATTCGCAAAATTGTTTTCAACTTCACATATAAAGTCTTCAGAGGTCTAGAAAAGGTGTCAGTTACTGAGATGTCTCATGTTGAAGTATCAAATTCTCAGGTGTCAGTTACTGAGATGTATCATGTTGGAGTATAAAATTATTAGGTGTCAGTTACTAAGATGTCTCATGTTGAAGTGTCAAATTCTCAGGTGTCAGTTACTGAAATGTTTCATGTTGGAGTATAAAATTATCAGGTGTCAGTTACTAAGATGTCTCATGTTGAAGTATCAAATTCTCAGGTGTCAGTTACTGAAATGTTTCATGTTGGAGTATAAAATTATCAGGTGTCAGTTACTGAAATGTCTCATGTTGAAGTATCAAATTCTCAGGAGTCAGTTACTGAAATGTCTCATGTTGAAGTGTCAAATTCTCAGGTGTCAGTTTCTGAGATGTCTCCTGTTGGAGTATCAGATTCTCAGGTGTCAGTTACTGAGATGTCTCGTGTTGGGGTATCAGATTCTCAGGTGTCAGTTACTGAGATGTCTCATGTTGGATTATCAAATATGATGTTAGAAATATTGCAATCTCAAGTTCTGAGATCCCAAATACTTGGATGCCAAATAAATGACTGAAGATTTTAATGCTAGGGTATGAGATGTCATATATCAAGATGTGATAGACTTAAGTGTCAGAAACCGGAGTTTCAAGTACAGTGGTGTCAAAGATTGACATGACAACTCAAGATGAGAAAGACTTAAGTGTCAGAAACCGGAGTTTCAAGTGCAGTGATGTCAAAGATTGACATGACAAATGTTACAGAAATTTCATGTAAGTTAATATTATTTATTAAATGAGAGAGAAAAACAAAACTGTAAAAGTGAATTAAATACATGTTTTCCAAAAACAGTACGTCCAAACTAGAGAAAATATAAATTAAGGTTTTGTTAAATCTTTTGCAACATTTTATGTTGTCCATGATTTACAAAAAGAAAAAAAAAGACCTATATTCGAAATTATGGTTCAAAGCGCCACCTTTTGAGAATTGTTTGCTCTAGTAATACATATATGTTATGCCTCAAGAGTTTTGATATCTAAAGATAAATACGGAAGCCTCACTCAGGATAATATGTTTAATTTTGTTGTAAATATTTAATAACAAACGTAAATACGTAATATACTGTGAAATATACACACGTAACTTTTTCTATGGTTATAACTATATGCAGACGACACTCGTACGAGGTGCTGCTGACTTCTTAAGCCTCGTGCACTCGTACGAGGTGTTGCTGACTCCTTAAGCCTCGTGCACTCGTACGAGGTGTTGCTGACTTCTTAGGCCTCGTGCACTCGTACGAGGTGCTGCTGACCCCTTAAGCCTCGTGACCAAATATAAATTCTTTTGTCATATTTGTTTGTTTGTTCTAAAGAGCAACAAAAATTAATAAAGTTAGCTATTTCATAATTTTGGGAGCTGAGTAGCACTAAGTATAACTCGCAATAAGATTTGATTTATTATCAAACGTTGCATAAATGTATCGAAATATTTTTATTATTTTCCCGAAAACTATTTTCTTGATTTTCATGGAACTAATCAAAAACCCATATTTAAAACTATACTTTTAAGTTTTATTTTTGTTGCGCCCTCTTTTGGAAAACCATATCAGTTAGAAGTTAAGAATTTGTTGCATACATGCCATGCGTCACGTTTTAAGTTTATTAATGAAAATACGCAATTGTATAATAAAAGTGAACGTAGCGCCATAGGTGGCAATTATTGAACAAACAATGGTAAGTATCAGTTAAATAAGTCATACGTTCGTTCGTTTAATTTGGAGGGCTATCTGCGCTAGCCGTCGACAATTTAGAAGTGATAGGCTAAAGGGAAGGTGGCTAATCAATATCACAAACCACTAACTGTTGGGCTACTCTTTACCAGTGAAAAGTGGGATTGAACATCACATTATAACGTCCCTACGACTGAAATAGCGAACATGTTCGGGGACAGAATTCGACCCTGTGACTCTCGACCCTGTGACTCGGAGATTACGAGTCGAGCGCCCTAGCAACTGGGCTATGCCAGGCCTTAAGTCACATGTTTCTTAAATATTTGGAGCTCATATTTCTATCTTTGCTACTCTGACGCCCCCTAGTGTCACCATGATTTAACTCAACAAATGACGTTTTATTTAAAGTAATATCTTGAAACATAAATACAAGGCAAAGAAATCATTTTTTCAATAATTATCATATTTATGTCATTCGTATTTCGACAATGAATCACTAGTACATACTCTGATGAACAGTCGTATTCTGCTTATAACTTCTGATAGAGATCATTAAGGGACTATCTCCACAGGTCACTTGCTATATCAATTTAATTTACTGTTTGACAGACGTGATGGAATATACCAACCCTCTTACGTGTTCAGTTCGGCTGTGATGGTTGTTTATTCAGGGGCTAACCAAGCTGTTTATTACTGTCTCATCGAACATGTACAATTGAAACCTTAAAAAACAAAACAAAAAAGAAAGTTTCTTGGCTAAGTGAATATTTTCATGGACTCTCATTAAATACTGGGTATATTAGGTATCACGTGCGTACTAAACCTTTCTCTTCAAGTTTTCGGTTTTGTTTTGTTTGGTCCTGAAGTAGTCACGCTATCTTGAGAGTCTTTAACATGAACTACCCAGACTTTAGAAAGTGTACTGCTTTCACCAAAGTAATGTCTTTATTGAATATTGTACAAATGATTTATCGTGCAGGGGGTTTCATTACAGGTCACGTGGTTAAAGATGGCAGCTATCAAAGTTTTTATCGCTCTTTAATATTCTTGTTTTTTTGTGTGGATGACAGCAATGAGTGCCAGTTGTAGAAACCTTCCATCATCGGCTCGTCTCAAAAAGGAAGGCTCTTCTTATGCAACATTTCCGTGATTTGAAACGTCAGAAAGTCAAAACAAGAAGTTGAGAACTGAGCAAAAAATAAAGTTCCTATTAGACACTGCTAGTCCTGATTTTATGCGTAGCTCGTGAAAGTTAGCAAGCACTGAAAGTCTTCTCAATTGGTTTATGCTCGTGATGTACAAATATCACACGATATCTGTTAGCAGACAAAGAAAGAACTTTTAACCCAAAGGCCAAGTCGTGATATAACCCAAGGTTTGGGTAACGTTAAAAAAAGTTCCATTCTTACTGTTACATCATTTCATTTAAATATACATCTTATTACACATTAGTACACATCTGGGCATTTTGACTTGAATAGTTTATATATTTTATTATACATTAGTACACATCTGGGCATTTTGACTTGGATAGTTTATATATTTTATTACACATTAGTACACATCTGGGCATTTTGACTTGGATAGTTTATACATTTTATTACACATTAGTACACATCTGGGCATTTCGACTTGGATAGTTTATACATTTTATTATACGTCAGAACACATCTGGGCATTTTGACTTGGATAGTTTATACTATTTTATTATACATTAGTACACATCTGGGCATTTCGACTTGGACAGTTTATATATTTTATTATACATCAGTACACATCTGGGCATTTTGACTTGGATAGTTTATACATTTTATTATACATTAGTACACATCTGGGCATTTCGACTTGGATAGTTTATACATTTTATTATACATCAGGACACATCTGGGCATTTCGACTTGGATAGTTTATACATTTTATTACACATTAGTACACATCTGGGCATTTCGACTTGGATAGTTTATACATTTTATTATACGTCAGAACACATCTGGGCATTTCGACTTGGATAGTTTATACATTTTATTACACATTAGTACACATCTGGGCATTTTGACTTGGATAGTTTACAGATCTTATACTACATTAGCCACATCTGGGCATTTTGACTTGGATAGTTTATACATTTTATTACACATCAGGACACATCTGGGCATTTTGACTTGCACATTTGCGGGATGAATGATTCAGTAATAAGCATGTCAATGTTTGAAGAAGCTAAGAGTATTCAATACGTAGCCTTTCTTATGTCGTAGTTTTCCGTTAGTTAGCTCGACGACTCTCGACTATATCATGAAACAATGGACTGGTAGTGAGTAACACAACAATAAACTTAACGCACAACAAAGCGTCTTAAAACTGACAGGCAGCACAATAAAACACAGTTAAACAGGCAGGTGTCACGACAGTACAACAATTACCTGAAAATGAGCGCAACAAACTTGTTTTACTAACAAGTAACACAAAAAAACAAAAAACGATGAGTAGCGTAACAGAGCACCAATAAATTGTTTGGTTTTTAAACAAAACAAAAGCAAAACTAGGCGATATTAAGCTAATAAGTAGTTTAATAAAACATCGACTGACAGAGCTACAAAGCGTGATCTGCTTAACCCTCGAGTTATTCATATTCGTATATTGTATAATATTGAGTGGTTTCATATTTTTGTTCGTTTTGACACTCAGTCTTTATTAGCAAATCGCCAGAGTATGTAGGTGGATTCATTCATCTTCCGGGTTAACTACACAGGAAATCCTGGATAACGCCTGATTAAGGTGGTGACAAAGGGACCTCTCGACTGAGACAAAAATAGTAAAAAATTATGAAAATCCCGATGTTTCATAGGAGAACGTGCTTACAGCTATGTCGCTAAGACAGCAGCGATATTAGACGTTTCGCTATGTCGCTATGACAGCAGCTATATTAGTCGTTTCTCTATGTCGCTACGACAGCAGCGATATTAGACGTTTCGCTATGTCGCTACGACAGCAGCGATATTATTTTATTATACAGCTATGTCGCTACGACAGCAGCGATATTAGACGTTTCGCTATGTCGCTACGACAGCAGCGATATTATTTTATTATACAGCTATGTCGCTACGACAGCAGCGATATTAGACGTTTCGCTATGTCGCTATGACAGCAGCTATATTAGACGTTTCTCTATGTCGCTACGACAGCAGCGATATTATTTTATTACACAGCTATGTCGCTACGACAGCAGCGATATTATTTTATTACACAGCTATGTCGCTACGACAGAAGCGACATTAGACGTTTCGCTATGTCGCTACGACAGAAGCGACATTAGACGTTTCGCTATGTCGCTACGACAGCAGCGATATTAGACGTTTCTTATAAACCCATTATTTTCTAATGTTTAAATTTTTTGTTTTGTTTGAAGTTAAGCACGAAGCTACACACTGGGCTATCTGTGCCCTGCCCACCACGGGTATCGAAACCCGGATTCTAGCGTCGTAATGATTGAATCCATATGTAATTCTAAGGTGACACGGTAAAATCATAAATGATCAATAAACCACCTAAACCGAAGTAATAAAAGAAAACAAACAGCTGAGTATTTACTTCGGTTTAGGTGGTTTATTGAACAACAACATATATCAGGAGTTCTCTGTCTGCAACAACATATATCAGGAGTTCTCTGTCTGATAATCAGTTGTTTGTTTTCTTTTATTACTTCGGTTTAGGTGGTTTATTGAACAACAACATATATCAGGAGTTCTCTGTCTGATAATCAGTTGTTTGTTTTCTTTTATTAAGCCTAAGACTACACAATGAGCTATCAGTGTTCTGCCTATCGCCGATTAATGAACGAAATGTAATTTTTCTTGATAACATGATCAAGTATTAAATTTCTAACATTTGTAAAATAGTTGACGTAGTACACCAACAATCGACGCCCTATTTTTTCCTATCTATTGTTGACTTGCCTCACTCACTCACTCACTTATTTTTTTTTCGTCTGAACATTTTTATTTAGTGCAGTTTTGTCAAAAAATAATTTCTTGAAAAATCGCTGTAGCTCATTCCCAAATTCCATTTTTCTCTGACGTCAGCAGTCACGTGTGTTTTTGAAATACCCTGTTCTACTCCTGGATCATCCGCTCTGTGGCTGCACGAGAACCAAAAATACAGTGAGTGGGTGTGTGGAGAAGAATATTAAAAAGAACAGAAATGCAAACTTCTCCCACTTCCTGTTGGCCTGCAGGTCAAGCTCAGAATGCCACTGCTGAAAGAATAGTCCCTTATCACAAAAGGTTATTGTTCTTGTGACCTCGCCAGGATCTACTTTCTTTTCAGGGCAAGACAACCCTTATAGGGAAAATAGTCCTGACCCAGTCAGTACTGCCAACTAGAAACATCAAATGTAATACGTAATCACGTGTACGTTTAAATATTTCTGTGACGTAATTACTACTATACGTGAATCAGAGTTAGTGTGGGGGAGAGCTCCCCCCAAGCTAAATGCCATCCATTAATGTAATTTTACATATATTTTATAATTGGCCCCCTTATATGTCTCACTGTCCCCACCCCAGTTAGGAAAAAGCTGGAGCTGGGACTGATGTGGATTAACGAATTGTTTTTGAGGTTTTTTTTTTCTCTGTAATTTAAACAAATCTTTGTTTGTTTG
>NW_013676534.1:9084-12946 GCF_000517525.1 Limulus polyphemus
TTAAATATTTCTGTGACGTAATTACTACTATACGTGAATCAGAGTTAGTGTGGGGGAGAGCTCCCCCCAAGCTAAATGCCGTCCATTAATGTAATTTTACATATATTTTGTATTTGGCCCCCTTATATGTCTCACCGTCCCCACCCCAGTTAGGAAAAAGCTGGAGCTAGGACTGATGTGGATTAACGAATTGTTTTTGAGTTGTTGTTTTTTTTCTCTGTGGTTTAAACAAATCTTTGTTGGTCTGAAAACTATCGTACAAAGCCACACAAAGGTATATCTGAACTTAGGAGTAGAAGGAAGGCTACTACTCTTTCTAACCAAATGGAGCTAGTTTAATGTCACTCTTATAGCGCACCCACGGTCCTAAATTTCGGACCACATTTTTACAGTACTAACGCGAAACATAAACCCTCAGATTCACAGTCCGAACACCTAGCTCATGTAAAAAGTTTAATTTGTCTGACATTTTAGCTCAGGATCTGATGTTCAATAGTTAAAATATCTTTATTACGGCTTTTGAAGAAAGTTAGAATAAACATTAATTAAGTCTTTTATAAACATTAAGTAAACCTTTTATATCATCGTTGATTAAGCCTTTTATAAAAATTAATTAAGCCTTTTATAAGCATTAATTAAGTCTTTTATATCATCGTTGATTGAGCCTTTTATAAAAATTAATTAAGCCTTTTATATCATCGTTGATTAAGCCTTTTATAAAAATTAATTAAGCCTTTTATAAACATTAATTAAGCCTTTTATATCATCGTTAAATTTTCGAATTCATAAGAACTATTCAGTACTTTCTGTGCAAAACTTTAATAAATGTTCTTTCCTGTGAGCTCATTTTCAATCTTGTTTGTTGTTAAACCCAAAGCTACACAATGTACTATCGGGGCTGTGCCCACCACGGGTATCGAAATCCGATTTTAAGCGTTCTAAGCCTTCAGACTTACCGCTGGGCCACTAGAGGGCATTCAATCTTGAGAAACCATCTTTATATTCATAACCCTCACTTCGACCATCACCAGGTAATCGATGTCAAGATATCGGCCATGTTTATTTTTGATTCTTATTTTAATCCTAAAAATCCACTTGGTTCGATCGACTGGGTTCTTAGGCAATTAATGCATCATTTTTGGTTCTTTAAAACTGTGCTCCCCCAACATATGATATGTAATTTTAGGAATGCGTCCAATAGAAAAAAAATAAAAAGAGCTAGAAAAGCTTCCAAGACTAAACGAGGTTTACAAGAAATAAACGCCTTTGTATATAGTGACCTCAAAATTTTGACCCCAAACATCATTCTTTCAACTTGATCTGTTGAAAGAATCTTGACCACGAGGTCATTTTAAAACCCAGAGAAATTCGCGACAAAATGCTTATGGATATTTCCATAAACATCATTAATTTGAATACCATCCAGCGTAGTTGGCTTTTCTCAAATTGGTAGGGTTTTCATAGGCAGGACTATCGACAGAATTCAATTTGTTCTTCCAAGCAGCGTGGGGGCGTTATAGTGTGACGGTCAATCCCACTATTCGTTGGTAAAAGAGTAGCCCAAGAGTTGGTGGTTGGTGGTGATTAATAGCTGCCTTCCCTCTAGTCCTACACTGCTAAATTAGGGACGGCTAGCGCAGATAGCCCTCGTGTAGCTTTGCGTGAAATTCAAAACAAACAAACAATCCAAGTAGTACCGTGATTTCTGCGAAACTAGTCTTGCTACAGGTGAAGTAGCGAATCAAAGAATAGATTAGTCCTTTACGTCATTAATGGATTATTTCTTTTCTTCACTGAAATTACACATTTCATACATGTAATGTTATACAAATGTGTAGGAGAGTTTTGACGCTTACTCTTCTAACATTCTCTGTCTCTTAACACCCTAATACTCCCCTACTCTCACTTCCTCCAACAATCGCTCTCTCTAAAATTCTAAGCCTATATTAAATTCTGTTTCTTTTCGTCTATACTCTACCCCTTAATCTCTCTCTCTAACACCGTACGTAATACGTCTTAAGCGCTATTTCTCCTCTTCTTTTCTCTATCTATTAATCTCTCTCACTCTCTCTCTAACACTGTAATACTTTCGTACGTTCTATTTCCTCTCTTCTTCTCCGTTACCCCTGAACTTCTCTTTTATGATCTAACACCAACTTAATCTTTATTTCTATTTTTTGATTTAGTTGTTGTTATTATTGGTTGTTGTTGTTGTTAAGCGCAAAGTTACACAATGGGTTATCTATGCTTTTTAGCGTCGTAAGCTGAGCGACTGGGGGGGGGGGGCTTCTATACTCTACTCGTCACTATTTCACTCTCATCCTAAAATATCATTTTTACTTTTATTTTCACCATCCATCACTCTCTCTCTGTCATACCGCAGTCTCTTTTCATTTTCTTTCAGCCTGCCCTATTCTCTAGATTTATTATAGGATGATGTGACGTCATAAAAGAAATGAAACCGTAGTAAATAGGTAGATCATATGTAATCTGATATTTCTAAAAAGAAGTCGAGATAATTTTTACTTTTTTTAAAGAAGTCGAGATAATTTTACTTTTTTTAAAAGAAGTCGAGATAATTTTACTTTTTTAAAAGAAGTCGAGATAATTTTACTTTTTTAAAGAAGTCGAGGTAATTTTACTTTTTTAAAAGAAGTCGAGGTAATTTTACTTTTTTCAAAAGAAGCCGAGATAATTTTACTTTTTTCTAAAAAGAAGTCACGTTAATTTTACTTAAGAGCCGCTGACGTAATGATAGGTATTCTAACGCACTGCTCCAACAAGGGCTCCCATAAACCACAAGAACTGATCACTTCCATCAAATGACCTAGCATTGAAAGGGTTAAATGCTTCTTTTTGTGTGTGTGTGTGCGTTTGTGTTCAAGTCTTCATTTTTATAACTTCTTACATACTTATACAACACGTCTCTACATCTTTATCAGTAACGTTTTTTTTTTTTTATAATCTAAACAGGTAATTTCAACTGGAGATCGATAGTTATTAAAACTGCCGTAGAAGATTCGTCAAAGTTGACAAGTTAAGTGGAAGAAACTACTTTATTAAAGGAAACCTAGCCTATGATTAATCGAAACGGACGTGGCAGAATAAAGAAAACTTCTGATCATCTCCTCTTAAAAATAACAGCCGTTTTTTTAATACCAAATGTGATAAGTTTAATAACTGTTTCGTAAAGGATGCCTTAATAATGTATTATCGTCTACTTAGTACTACGTAATCAGAAGGGGTGCTCATAAGACGAGTTTTCCAAACCCATTGTAATCTTTCTAAAGACTGATTTAATGTAATTATTCGATAAGTTTTGAAGTCCTGGCGTGTTAAGTTATCCATTATTAAAGTTACTGGCTCGTGATCTCAGACCGGCAGTAAACTTGAGGACTTATAAAGTAGAAATTCGGGGCTCTAACCTTGCGATGGGCACGGTGCAAATAGCCCATTGTGCAGGTTAGCGTTTGAAACAAACAGAGAAACTCAGAAACAAAATGAGAAAACTTGAATATTTTTGAACTGTGGGTAAGTCTAGAGTCTAATTTCTGTAACCGTTTAATTCTTGTACTGTAGATTTATTCTGTTTTCACCAAAAGTAAAATTGAAAATAGAATTTGTGATGCAGAAGCCTAGTGCATTCTCTGAACCGCCAGAGATCATAATTCAAATTTTAACTTTGGTGCAAGTAAGTCTGTAATATAAGCATTACAAAGATGGCCCACTGTATAATATCGGGTAATAAGTTTGTCGCATTGCCTTAATATCATTCACGTACCAAAATTAATTTAGGTTGATATTTGGTGAGGATATTTGTTTGGGGGGGGGTGGGATCATAGATAAATTAAATCACACTAGT
>NW_013676534.1:13916-16763 GCF_000517525.1 Limulus polyphemus
CAGAAGAGTGGGACAGAATTATTTGATGTTGCACTGACAGAAGAGTGGGACAGAATTCCTTGATATTACACTGACAGAAGAGTGGGACAGAATTATTTGATGTTGCACTGACAGAAGAGTGGGACAGAATTCCTTGATGTTGCACTGACAGAAGAGTGGGACAGAATTATTTGAAGTTGCGCTGACAGAAGAGTGGGGCAGAATTCCTTGATGTTGTACTGACAGACGAGTGGGGCAGAATTCTTTGATGTTGCACTGACAGAAGAGTAGGGCCAGAATTCCTTGATATTTCACTGACAGAAGAGTAGGGACAGAATTCCTTGATATTTCACTGACAGAAGAGTGGTACAGAATTCCTTGATATTTCACTGACAGAAGAGTGGTACACAAACCCCATAACATCAAGAGCTGATACGAAGTACAAATCGGAGCTGCGTATGAGAGACAAACTCGCCTTGCTGAACATATCTTTTTCCAAATACGGCCCTTTTAAACACGTTTTCTTGTCAGACCTTAACTTCTATCACTATGAATATTAATCAAGCTCGACGAACCGTAGCTAGTGTCTACGGTTCATTAACTGTATTCAATGAATAAAAGAAATATGCCATTCCAGCTCTGTTGGTTAGTTGGCTAATGAATAAATAAATTATTATAACTTATACTTTCTTGATTTTTTGCAACAGTTGATTAAAACACAACACCTTTAACACCTATAGAGTTTTCTTGTTGTTTTCTAACATATAGATGATTTTTTCCGCTTACGTTTTTAAGTTTACTTCAGTACATTATTGGTAGTAAAAATATGGTATTGATTAATTAAATAAAATAAGATTTATTTGACGAAGACTTTCAACTCCAGTCCTGCATCGTTGATCGGGCACTATTTGGTTAGCGTAAGCCTAATTGGACTGTTATCAGTCTAGAGCTAATTTTAAAATTGACATGTGGTTTCACTTGATTGAAAAACTTACAATCACTACATTTTGTAAACTATTAGGCTCCTGATGGCTCGGTGGTAATAATATGAGCTTATAAGGCTAACTGTCGAGTTTCGATACCTACAATGGGCGGAGGTCAAGTAGCCCATCTAGTATCTCCGTGTTTAACAAAAACGAACAAATCTAAAAGATTAATATTGCATAAAATATAACAGATAAGAAACTTTTAGAACAGTATTAAGTATTAAGATGGCATTACTTCTTATCGTTCACGAAATAAATTCGTGAATTAACTTTTGAAAAGTACATTATTATTTTAAATGGTGGAAGTAAGAGCGATCTTCATTGGATGACAATTATCTTGATTTACCCCCACCGTGTGTGTTTCTTTGTTTTTCCTAAACAGAGTCCACGATTTTTATATTTCTACAGTTAAAGTTATGGTTGTTTTCGCTGGCACGATTGATGTATCTGTAATACAACTTCTGATACCAGTATTATTAAGTGAAGCGAAAGTAAAATATAATGTTTAACAGCAGTATATATATATATCGGATGTGTTTTGAAAATACTATAAGGAAATGTATGATTTTATATATATATTCTATGGTGTTAAATGAACAGATATGGGTTAGACTTTAGATAGTATATTTACTGTCACGTTAAACTTGTTTAAAATGAAGAATACGAGCAACATCAGTACTAGTGGCCTCTATCGGAATTAATTGAGTGCATTATTTGGAGTCCAAAGAGAGCGTGCATTATAGAAGCACGGAAGCCACAACCTGGTATCAGATAACATCGCTGTTGCTATGATACAGTATCTAAGCAGCTTTTTAGTTACATGATACTTCAGAAGTCAGACATACGTTGAACCTGGATCACAGCAAAGGTACAAAAGAAAATACTGAGTTATATATCTATACGATATAGGAACAATGAACCAGACTTTCAAGACAGTGGTTCCATTTTTAACCTCTGACAGTGTACTTGCCTTGGTTAATTCCACATGGATGGAAAACCTGTCTGAACAAGCTGTCAGGCTTATCTTTCCTCTACTATTTAAAACACATATGTTCTAATGCTTCTGTCAGACAGGAGAACAACTTGCTAACCCCCACCCCCGAACATAGCTCATCAAAGCTTCACAACAACAAGTGGAATAACAGGTCATCTTTTATCTGATATTCCCCTATGTCACCAGCCTGTCTTTACTAAACGAACGTTGCCTTATCTTATTTCCCACGAGAACTAAGTTATTCAGAGCTCCACCAGAGGGTGCTGTTAAAATGCCAATTTTCTACAACTCTTTTTTTTTTCAGGGTTAAAAATAAAATAAAAGTTTGTTTATTGAATTTCGCGCAAAGCTACTCGAGGAACATACACCGCCAACCCTTGGGCTACTCTTTACCAACAAAAGTGGAATTGACAGTCATATTATAACGCCTCCTACAGCTGATATGGCAAGTATGTTCGGTGACGGAATTCGAACCCGCGACCCGCTGATTCCTAATCGAGTACCCCTATCATCAGGCCATGCCAGGCCACAAAATAAAATAAAAAACCCTTTTCAAGCCTTTTTCTTTTACAGTTCTTTAATATGAATAGTTGAACAACTCCCTTCCACTATGTATAACTTGAAAAATATTAATGTCATCATATCGTTTCTTACTTTAACAGTCGCTTGACATCTTCTACTCTTCTTTAACAGTCGCTCTGCTTGACATCTTGTACTCTTCTTTAACAGTCGCTCTGCTTGATGTCTTGTACTCTTCTTTAACAGTCGCTCTGCTTGACGTCTTGTACTCTTCTTTAACAGTTGCTCTGCTTGACATCTTCTACTCTTCTTTAACAGTCGCTTGACATCTTATACTCTTCTTTAACAGTTGCTCTGCTTGACATCTTC
>NW_013676535.1:0-2176 GCF_000517525.1 Limulus polyphemus
CTGTTTAAGATTGGAAATGGCTTTGATCTCGTTACTTGTGAGGTTACTTTTCAGTTTACGGGATGTATTATTAATTTTTTGAGATAAGTTGATAATCATGTGTGTTCACAGAAGTTTCTGTACAACCACGTAAACATGACTCGTGGGAGTTGGTAACAGTTCTAAGAATCTGTAAGTCTATGAACCTTATTCACTACCCTTACAAGCGATATTATAACACTGTTCCCGTTTAATCCGGAGTCACTTAGCGACAGCTCCAACTGAGACAGCATTTGTTGGTTACGTTTTTAACTGTCATGATGTAACATTAACTGATCATGCTTATAATTGTTTTCCTCTATCTTTGTGTAATCTTAACTGGTCATGTTGGTAACTGTTTTCAGTTGTTTATATTTAATATCAACTGGTCATCTTTATAACTGTTTTCACTTGTCTTTGTGCACAATAACTGGTTATGTTTCTCACTTTTTATCTGTCTTTGTGTAAAATTAATTAATGATGTTTGTAACTGCTTTCAGTTATTATTGTCCAACACTAACTGGCCATATTTGTAACGGATTGCGTTTGTCTTCGTGTAACATTAACTAGTTATGGTGTAACCTGCTTTATTTCGTATTTGTGTAGCAGTAATAGGTTATGTTTGTAACTGTTTTCGCCAGCCGTTGTTTTCCTTCGCCTTTGTTTTTATTTACCAATTTCCTTTGAATTTGTGCGACATCAACTTCGTGCAAGTGTAGAAAATTAACTAGTTAAGTTTGTTATTGTCTTTGTTCATCTGTGTATGTATGAACATTAACTAGTTAAGTTTGTTATTGTCTTTGTTCATCTGTGTATGTGTGAACATTAACTAGTTAAGTTTGTTATTGTCTTTGTTCATCTGTGTATGTGTGAACATTAACTAGTTAAGTTTGTTACTGTCTCTGTTCATCTGTGTATGTGTGAACATTAACTAGTTAAGTTTGTTATTGTTTTTCTTCATCTATGTATGTGTGAACATTAACTAGTTAAGTTTGTTCATCTGTGTATGTGTGAACAGTAACTATTTAAGTTTGTTATTGTCTTTGTTCATCTGTGTATGTGTGAACATTAACTAGTTAACTTTGTTATTGTCTTTGTTCATCTGTGTATGTGTGAACATTAACTAGTTAAGTTTGTTATTGTCTTTGTTCATCTGTGTATGTGTGAACATTAACTAGTTAAGTTTGTTATTGTCTTTGTTCATCTGTGTATTTGTTAACATTGATTAGTTAAGTTTGTTATTGTTTTTCTTCATCTATGTATGTGTGAACATTAACTAGATAAGTTTGTTCATCTGTGTATGTGTGAACAGTAACTATTTAAGTTTGTTATTGTCTTTGTTCATCTGTGTATGTGTGAACATTTACTAGTTAAGTTTGTTATTGTCTTTGTTCATCTGTGTATGTGTGAACATTAACTAGTTAAGTTTGTTATTGTTTTTCTTCATCTGTGTATATGTGAACATTAACTAGTTAAGTTTGTTATTGTCTTTGTTCATCTGTGTATGTGTGAACATTGATTAGTTATGTTTGTTATTGTTTTTCTTCATCTATGTATGTGTGAACATTAACTAGTTAAGTTTGTTATTGTCTTGGTTCATCTGTGTATGTGTGAACATTAACTATTTAAGTTTGTTATTGTCTTGGTTCATCTGTGTATGTGTGAACATTAACTAGTTAAGTTTGTCATTATTTTTGTTCATCTGTGTATGTGTGAACATTAACTAGTTAAGTTTGTCATTATTTTTGTTCATCTGTGTATGTGTGAACATTAACTAGTTAAGTTTGTTTTTGTTTTTCATGATCTGTGTATGTGTGAACATTAACAAGTTTAAGTTTGTTCATCTGTGTATATGTGAACATTAACTAGTTAAGTTTGTTAATGTCTTTGTTCATCTTTGTATGTGTGAACATTAACTAGTTAAATTTGTTATTGTCTTTGTTCATCTGTGTATGTGTGAACATTAACTATTTAAGTTTGTTATTGTCTTGGTTCATCTGTGTATGTGTGAACATTAACTAGTTAAGTTTGTCATTGTTTTTGTTCATCTGTGTATGTGTGAACATTAACTATTTAAGTTTGTTATTGTCTTGGTTCATCTGTGTATGTGTGAACATTAACTAGTTAAGTTTGTTATTGTCTTGGTTCATCTGTGTAT